>NC_033638.1:2321279-2328472 GCF_001540865.1 Ananas comosus
AAGAGAGAGAATTGCAGATTTTGTAGCTGGCATACCGGTACTATCATGCCCGCACAACTGGAAACCCACCGCGCACGTTGCATCAGACCCGCCGTATACCCAGGCACACCGCCGTTGCATCACTAGGCGTTTATACATTAAAGGAAAAAGGAGTATAATCCTAAACTGTTCGGGGAATATGAATGGAGATCAAGTAAATTGAATCTTCGAGGACATTAAAGTTGACTTTTTTTTAAAGGTTGATAATTTTGCCCCTCTCGAATTATGCTTCTGGGTTACCAACAAATCACATCCTCTAAGGATACACAAGACCGTGAAAGACTGTAAACAACACTTTTGAAGACTTCCCGTCAAGAATTTTTTACTTACAATTAGTATCAAAATTAGAAGGAAAAAATGTAATTGTGTTCTCTGAGCCTCAAAATACTCCTATTTATCAGGAGGTAAACTGGTTATGTGAAGGACACATATTTTAAGTTATAATTCCTTTCACAAATAACGAAAAGACATTCTTTTCACAAAAGGTTCATATCTCTTCGTGATGAAACAGTATCCTTCGTGAAGAGACATATCTTACGTCAATAAAAGAACGAATATTTTTATAAGAATTAACACTTTTGAAGAGACACATACTATTCACTAATCTCAACTTCTCACTATTAATCTATGACTAATTAACAATCCCTTACTAGAATTGTAATGTCTATAGATATATTATAAAAGTTGAGTTCTTGCAGCTTTACTAAATTGTAATCTATAGGATTGTAATGTCCCTTCTCTCGGGCGGTTTCCTTTGCCCCCTCTCCACTCTCTTTTTTTTTTTTTGTATTTTTTTTTTTTATTTTTATTTTTTTTTTTTTTTCAGTGCGGCCGTGCACGGCGCGGGTCGCCGCGCACGAGGATGGTACACGAAGCGGGCAAGGGCGGTTACAACTAGTACATAAAACTTTCTGAGCGGCTGCGAGGAAAATCAATTATAAAATAATCCCAAGTTTTTAGTTCTTTTAAGTATATCCAAAACTCTACTTATAGCCTTCCATGATATACTGGGATACTTGTATATTAAGTTAAATTTGCAGACTGCAAATGTGATATCTGTCTATGCAATGCGCTGCAATACATCAGACTACCTATTGCACTTACATATCTATTTGAGCAACTGGCCTTTTAGGATTTTCGACTAATTTAACAGAAACATAATATGGGATACTTACTTATTGATTTCCTAAATTGATTAATTTTAAAATTATGTTCTTCCATTGTAGTGCATTGAATAAAGCGATAACTTCCACTGCGTTTTCATTTAAATCCTTCTTTTGAATATAGAAGTTCGATATTTCTTAGTTTCATTTATCCCATTCATATTTGTCGCAATTAATAAGCATGTCAATAACATATACACATATTATTCATTGTAACATACCTGAACTTTAGCAAATTGTGAGATTCGACGTGTTTGATGCTGTATTCCGAGTTTTGCCAGATATTCTGGAGGGTCGTGACAGTGTTCCGATCTATTGCTCTCATCCTGAGTAATCGAGATTTAAAACTGGAGCACTAACATCTTCTAAAGTGAAGAATATTAGGCCTGTCTCTCGGTTGACGTCTGCATGAGCAAAGTTACCACGGGCACACATGAGTCGAACCGAAATGGAGCGTGGTACCGGTACAGTATCGGTCTGTAATCGGGCTTGTACCGGTATCAAGCGCAGTTTTTTGCCAACCCGAGGCTCGGGTTTGCGCGCACAGTGACTGGTACCGGTACTCTTCATCGTGTATCGGTACACAGTGCAGATTGCAGTCTGGCAGTTTTTGAGGGATTTCTTTGTAATTGTAGCAACACCTTATATACCCCCACACCTCTTGGCTCGGGATTTTGTGCTGCAACAGAGAAGGGGAGAGGTGAGTTCCCTCTCCATTTTTCCATGATTTTTCTTCTCTTTTGTTGGGATTTTTGGAGGTTTGATCTTCCTCCTTTGTTTCTTTTTGCATCTTGGTGGCTCTCCCACCATTGGAGAACCTTTGGAACCTTGGTTGGAGCTTGTTTGAGGAAAGGACTTCAACCCTATTTGATTTCTAACCTAGTTTGGAGCATCTAAAGAGGTTAGTATCATGTTTTTCCCTTTTGATCTATGTTTTGTTGGATTTCTTGTGTTGAAACCCTAGAAATGAGAAACTAGGGTTTATTTTGGGAATTTTTGATTCGAAGCTTTTGGAGCTCAATTGATTGGTTTAGAATCTTCATTTAGGTTGGATTGGAAGGTCTCTAGTGTTGGCCTAGTGGCCCTAATCTTTTATTAGATTTTGATGATAACAAATAATTACGATTATTGGACTAATTCTTTATCTTGAGTTTTTGTGTTTTAGATCTTTATATCCTCAAAAAGGACTCAAGATGGGCAATTTTCTAGCACCGAGCCTCACTACTTGAAGCTATATCTGCTTCCTTTGTCAAAAGACAAACTCACTCTCTCTATTCTTTATTTGATGCTCTATTAGAGTGAGAAATTTTGAGCTAAGTTTAAAATTATTCATTTTATTACCTTATAGATCACTTAAACATTTTCTAACTTTTGATTAGGTGCATAGAATTTTTAAATATTCAAAAAACTGCTCAAATTCTGTGTTCTGTCAAGTTACGATTTCTGGACCCTGTTCCGGGCGCCCTAAAGTGGATCCGAATCTCATGAGACTTTTTGAATCCTTCCTGTTTGCTGTTCGGGTGGTCCAGAAACTTCTTTACCGGATATGGTAGCTCGAATTTCAGTTTAGGGTGACCAAAAGTGTTTGACTTGACAGGTTGCGTATCAGCCCAAAAAGTTCTGACGCCCAGGCGGCGCACACGTTTCAGAAAAGCTGTTCCTCGTGTTCTGGGCACCCACAACTTTTGACGGCCCGAACATACAAAGTCAAGAAAAGCGGCGCACGTGGTCTGACAGGCAGCTGGCGTGCACAAATTCTGGGCGCCTGGAAACAGGTTTAGGGCCCCCGAAAGTACAACGGACAAAAGCCGCCTGAGGCTATAAATAGATGGTATTGAGGCCTTTCTCAGCAGCAACTAGATAGTTCATTTTGAGCTTAAAAATTCAGTGTCTCTAATACTCTTAGCTCTCAATTCTCTCTCTATACTTGAGTGAAATTTGTAGTGAGATTTAATCTTGTAAAAAGAGAGAAAATCAAAGTCTTGAAGCTTGAAAAGAAGAAGGAGTTGGTGTGAAGGCTTGGTGCTTGCTCGCAAAAGCATCATCTAGTGGAGATCCAACATTCTCTAGTATTGAGAAGTTGGCGGGGACGTAGGCAAAGTGCCGAACCTCGAAACAAATCAATTGTGTGCTTCTGAGTTTGCATTTCTTTAAACTTCTCACTTTTATTTGCATCAGATCTTTAATTTGCTTGATTATTTGGATTTTTATTTTAGAAACCTAATTCACCCCCCTCTTAGGTTGCCATTTTGATCCTCATCTAGCTCACTTTTGGAGTCTGGGAGAGATTTTCACCATACAAGGTTAGTTTTTTTTTCTTTTCTTGGGTTGGTTAATGTTTGAGCTTAGAGGTATTCGTTCGTTGCGTTTAACTCTCTTAGTTTAGCCTTTAGGGTGCTAGGAGGCTAGTGGACATCATATTTGGCGCGAACGAAGGGTTCCGAGGAGCTCTTGGTAGGTTTGGCCTCACCGAAATGAGATAAATTCCACCTATGATGATTTTACTTGTAGTAAAATGAAATTTCATATATATTCATGCTAGATAGAATATATGTGAATTTTAGAATGCTTTAAGTCCTTATGTTATGTATCATGAAAAATCGCCTCTATATAGTAGAGAGATTTATGTGCATTATAGACATGCATGTGAATAGCATTTTATCTTGTGGTTTGGACTCTCGTTTCATGGGATGAAAATGACTTACATAATATGTTCTTAGACTTAGAACTCATATTTGACATAGTGGATAAGAATGTCATAAAGTGGCATTGAACTTGGTGTATGCATGGACTTAGTAAGCTACAATATCATAAAGGGACATTGAGCTTGGAAAATGTTGGGCTTAGTGAACTTTAATGTCATAAAGGGGCATTCGACATAATAGATTGTTGAACCTATATCTTGAGATATAGAACTAGACCTTTGGGTTGTTAGTGATTATTACTATGTTAAAGGCATGATGACAGAATTCTTGAGACGATGACTATGCTTGTTTGCCATTTGTACTCATTCGCACATGCTTGTGAGGGTCGCTCCCTACAAGCCAGCACTCCGGAGTTAGCCTACGTGAAATAAGCTTGCTCGTGCGGTATTGATAAGCCTATTGGGCCGGATGGGATAGACTCATTCCTAGAGTGGGAATGTTGGGGCTACCACGGGCAATTTGGCAGCACAAGCCGGACTACACTTGTGTCGGTCCTAAAATGAGATTGGACATTGACATTTAACCACAATATGACAATCACTACTAGACTAGTGTATAGTAGTTGCATGGATTCCTTGGGCATGCTTGTAGCATAGTATTGGATATTTAGTTGATATACTTGGACATGTAGTATATTTGAAAGGGTTGCTTATTGCACTATAGTATACTTGTTAACATATTGGAATACACTAGTTCATGCATTGATTATACTTGCTCATGATAATTAGAAGCATCATATATTATCATCATGCTTACTTGAGGCATAGTAGAAGTAAATTATAATGTTAAATCTACTTGTTGATTACCATCATAAATGCTTATTACTCTACTTATGTTTTTGGGCCTAGTGGTGCTTTCTCGCTGAGGTGAGCAATTGCCCACTGGGAACTATTAATTATAGTTTTCACGCCCCCTGTTTGATGTTTTCTTGCAGAGTCTTCCACTCAGGGAGAGGCTCAGGATCGCAGGAAAGGAATTGCCTCGAGCAAGTTAGCGAGGGGTTTCTCGATAGGTGGTCTATCTCTCTTTTGGTTTTATTTTGGAGATGATAAGAGTTATGTACTCGTGTATAGAGACCACCATTTCTTTATATTCTAGCACTTGTATTTGAGACTGGTTGATGTACTACTTATGTTTTACCTTAGTGGTTTAGCTTTCTTTACATACTACTTAGGTTTGGAAATTAGTTGTACTCATGCTCTGATATCTCTAGTTGTTTTATTTCCTTACTTTCATACTCTATTGTTGTTAGACGCCTTATATGTGTAGGCATATGGCGGGTCTGGATACGCACCGGGCGGGCCTATGCCGGTTCCCGGGGAGTGACAATCATACCATATTCTTTTGTGAATTTAGAACAAATGCACTTATCTGCATTATTGTATTTAAATCCATGGGACAATATTATAGAATCAAACTTTTCATGCCATTATTTTGGCGCTTGCTTCAAGCCATAAAATGACTTAATTAATTTACAAACTTTCTTTTCATTTCTAAATAGTACAAATCCTTCAAGTTGATCCATGTAAACTTCTTCATCTAGTTTACCATTTAAAAATATTGTTTTAACATCCATTCGATGTACAAAAAGATTATAAATTGAACTGAGTGCTAATAAAACTCTAATGGATGTTATCCTAGCCACTGGTGCAAAAGTGTCGAAGTAATCCACACCCTTTTTTTGCTTATATCCTTTAGTTACTAATCTCACTTTAAACGTTTGTATAGATCCTTTCGTATTATACTTTTTTCTAAATACCCATTTGCATCCAATTGATTTTGATCCAAGTGGTAAGTCAACTAGAGCCCAAGTATTATTAGATAATAACGAGTCTATTTCATCATTCACTGCCTCTTTCCAGAATGCTACGTCTCTAGAAGTCTTGGTTTCTGTAAATATTTTTGGATCATCCTCTATATTGAGTAGAATTGGTATTTTTTTATAACATTTATTCTACTTTCTTCTACAAGAAAAGATACAAAATCAGGATCTAAACTATTTTCTTTTTTAACTCTTTGACTTCTTCTAGGTTCACTAGAAGTTACTATTATTTTTCTTTTATAGTTAGAAGATATACTAGAATTAGTGCTTGCTACTTTTGTTTGTATAGATTCTGGATAGAATTGGAATCATTGATAAATTTATTTTGTAAAAATTCAACATCTTTTGATTCCACAATAACATTTGATTCCAAATCCAGTAATCTATATGCTTTAGAATTTTCAGCATATCCTACAAAAGCACATTTTAGAATTCTAGGTCACACTTTATTTCTTTTAGAGTTTGGAACTCTATAAAAGGCTAAACACCCCCAAATTCTGAGATAATTTAAGTTTGGACTTCTTCCTTTCCATAATTTATATGGAGATATTTTTATTTTTCTAAAGGGTATTCTATTATGCACATGACAGGCTGTAAGTAATGCTTCACCCCACAGATTGAAAGGCAATTTTGCATTTAAAATCATAGCATTAAGCATATCAACTAACGTCCTATTTTTCTCTCTACTAATCTATTCTGTTGTGAAGTATATGGTGCACTAGTGTGGTGTATAATATCATTTTCTTCACAGTATGTTGAAAAATCCGTAGAGAGGTATTCACCTCCTCTATCACTTCTTAAAATTATAATTTTCTTTTTCTTTTGATTTTCAACAATAGATTTATAATATTTAAACATCTCTAAAGCTTGATCCTTTTGCTTCATTAAGTAAATATATGCATATCTAGAATGATCATCAATAAATATAATACAGTATCTATTTCTATCTCTAGTTCAATGACCATTTAATTCACAAATATCTGAATGCACAAGTTTCAATAAATCAATATTTCATAATTGAAAACTTATCTATGCCACTGTGCCTTGCTTTTCAATATTATATCTTGCTTCTAGAGTGTAACACACTGGACCTCTGCAAATTGCGAGGTTCGAGTGCTTGGATGTATTTCGAGCTTTTCCACACTTAGTGGAGGTTGTAGAATGTTTTTCGACCTAAAAAGTTCGAAAACTGGAATTCTGGACAAGTCCTGAGAGTTTTTACTCTCGGGGACCGGTCCCTGGAAGGAGAGACCGGTCCCCGAGTGAGCAGTGTTGCGGCAGCCCTGAGGCAACCGGTCCCTGGCGGGCGAGACCGGTCCCCGAGCGCGCCTTCGCTGAGAGAGACCGGTCCCGCACTGGGAGAGACCGGTTCCCGAACGCTGGTTTTTCGGGTTCGCAGCGAGAGACCGGTCCCTGCTGGGGAGAGACCGGTCCCTCTGGGCGAAAACTGCCCAGACCGGGCTG
>NC_033638.1:2329193-2364151 GCF_001540865.1 Ananas comosus
GTCGGAGGAATGTCCACCGGTGGGGGTTGCGCCGCCACCGAAACCGAAACGCCACCCACACCCTCGGCCGCATCGGGGGCGCGAACCGAAGGCGCAGGCGGACCACGGCCTACACCTGCCGCCGCAGCCGCCGCCACAGCCTGCTGCTCCAGCAGCTCATAGATCCTATCGAATCGTCCTGTGAGCGCCGCAACCTGCGCTCGCAGCTCCTGCACCTCAGTAGGCCGAGCTGGCCCTGGCGCCACTGGAGGCACGGCTGGCCCGGGCACCTCTCGAGGTGGTGCCAGAGCGGTCCTACGCACGTAGCGCGTCTCTTTGGTGCCATAGCTCCTGAAACGCAAACAGTTGGTTAATTACTTAACTCAACAACATCGTCGTAAACGCGAAGCATAACGATTAAACAACATCAATCAGGCGGTAAGCTTGCAAGTGTCTTAGTTCTTGACCTTCGGCATCGTGTTGTCGGCCGCCAACACAATCACCTTAAGCCAAAAATTAATACCACTTGAATCATCTCTAGTCATAACTAGAGTAACAACTACAACTCCAAACCCAATCAATTAGCTTCCGCCGCGTCATTGGTTCACGTCGCACTCACGCACCTATAACCTTAGGGTTAACCAACCTAGAGTCTCCTAGGTCGTCCTAAACTCTCTCTTTTGCTTGCTCTTAACTCGCTCTGATACTACTAACTGTCACGCCCCCGACCGCACTACCCGAAAACGGTACCAATTTGGCCCATTTCGAGGACGGCGGGCGTGATGCCGAACGGACAGAGTCTCCCCTGTCCGCCCAAGGCTAAGCAACAGATTGTGTACGACAAGTCCCCAGGAAAAAAAACAACTTGCATTCATACACAATCAACAACGAAACGAGAGCACAAACAGTGCTACAACCAACCAGAGCAAGCGATACAAGTAAAATCATACAAGTATACAAAAGAGAGAAACTTAACTATTTAAATATAAACTAGGACGTATAAAATCCTTCCCAATATCATTAGCTTAAGCTTTTAAATACAACTTGTATTCTTTTCATCAAAAGATAGTACATCAATCTCTCCAAAATCTCACCCTATACAACATCTATTCTCAAAGGTATAAAACAAAAGTACAGGGTGGTGCTAATGCAATAGGAAAGGTAAAATAACTATCAAGCCGCTAGGGCGCTAAACCCTTACCGCGATCCTCCCGCTCGGTCGGGACGCTCGAACTAGCACCTGCAACAAGGGTGTGAGAACTACGAATAGTTCCCAGTGGGTTCGGCCGCCGACTCCGCCGATCTACCGATTAGGTCTTAAGCAGGCATAGAGAGATATATATACGCAATATATATAAAACTGAGCTAAACTGAAGGCAGGTATGTGAAACAGGTATATCAAGCTATGCCTCAATCTGACATCATGGATGCATGAACAATAAGTAAAGCTGGGTAAGTAAGAAACTATGAACATCTACAACAGCTATCATAGTAAGCTCTAAAACATGCTACTAGGAAAGCAAACAAGCTGGTATGAACAATGAATGGCGACTATGACATCAATCATGAGTAAGACTTACTGGGTAACCCAATCTCCAAGTGAACGCAAGGTTCACAAGCAAAGCTCACATATCGACCTCCGAGGGATGCCTAACTGGACTATTCCCGAGTACGCCTGCGGATAACAAGCGGCTATCCGAGCAGCAAGCAGGCTGCCTCTCTAGTGACCAACTCCGGAGCGCACAACTTGAGGGGAGCGACCCCACAAAGCGCAGACAGGCAATGTGAGCAAGATCAACTCACGAGCAACAACAACCCTTTGAGGGTAATATTAGCATGAATCAATAAGTTCTTGTACCCATTCTCATAGTGTCTCAACCACACTGATAGGATCATCTCAAGTAAACATCAAGCAGGTGCCACTCAGTCATAGTTTTCTATCTAGATGCCACTCGTCATTTAGACTCATCAACAATGTTAGTTCTTTAACATTATAAGTTCTAATCATCTCATATAGGGTTGAAGCTCATCATTAAACTTTATCATTTAATCTCATGCATACTAGTTTATAATTCATTCAATCGACTATATCTATAGCTACTAGCATGCAATTTAAAGCAATATAATAAATCTTTAACCCTATAAGAACATGCACAATATGCAACTTGGTCATATTTAAACTTAGACATAAAGGGTGGCCCGGTGACTTCGGGATGGCACTCCCCCACCTTAGGTGATGCCGAAAATACTCCGAGACGCGCTCTCGTGCTAGTCTTATCGCCGCTTAATTTTTGTTGGGTTAGCTTTAACCCTTTAGCACTTCAAATGGCGATATCTTCGCGCTCGATTCTTGTATCGACGAACCGTTTTCGCCTATGCGTTTATAAGCATAAGAATTAGGTTTCTAACCCCTCAAAAGAGATCAAACCCTACTATTTGTAAAATCCCCAAAATCTAACCCTGAGGTTAGGATCCATGAGAAGCTATGGATTATAGCTTCAATGTGAGCTAAATCCATGTTTCCTAAGCTCATTAGGTTCCATTTGAACCATCAAAACCAACCAAACCTCACAAAAACCCAAGTTACCATGAAAAGGGTTGAGGCTTACCTCTAGGGTTTGCTCCAAAGCAAGCCCTAAGCCAAGAATGAGGTGAAGAAAAGCTCTCAAACCTTCCACTCCTTCTTCTCCTTCCTTTTCTTCCTCTCTTTTTCCTTCTTTTTCCTTATCTTTTCCTTTTCTCCTTCTTCTCCTTCTATTCGGTTAGAGAGAGAGAGAGAGTAAAGAGAGAGTGAGCTGAGGAGAGTGAGAGGGAATGGCTGAGAGAAAGGTCACTTAACCCTCTATTGTAACAAAATGCCAAAAAGCCCCTCTATTTTCTATTTTTCCAAAGCACTCCAGCTGTTCGTGTGCCCTTGTACCGGTACACGGGATCTTGTTCCGGTATAAGGCCTGGGTGGCAGCCAGACTGAGCGCAAACCCGAGAGCTTGGGTCTCGATTTCGTCGGGTTTGTACCGGTACAAGCCCCTTGTACCGGTACAGCACCTGGAGCTTTCAAACCTGAGAACTGCACAGCCTGGCTGCGATGGTTGTACTGGTACAGCCATCACCCTTGTACCGGTACAGCAGCTCCAGAATGCTGTTTTAACTTCGTTTCGGCTCCACTTCGCGCCGATCGACGTCCAAACTATTCCAACACCTTTAGAACTCATTTTTGCTCTTCCAAATTTGTCGGAACGCCGAATGGAAGTTGTCCAAATCGTTTAATCGCCCACTTTGGCCCATTTGGCCAAAGTTAGCCAACATCGTCGAATTTCGATATCTTACATATTATATTTAAATATAATTTATTATAAAATTTATTATAATATTTAATATTTAAATATAAATAATATGTATTAATATAGTACAATTAATAATTTTATAATAAAAATAATATATTATAATATATAACATATTATATTTATATAATTTAGTTTTAATTTAATTTATAATTTTAATAAAGTTTCAAATTAAACATTGGAATAGTATTATTCCATCAAAATGGTGGAATAGTAAATCCCTTGCTATTCCGGGATAGCCGGGAATAGCAAGGTTTGACCGGAATAAAATACCCCGGCCAAAAATTATTTCGTTGGCGGAATAGCAGGGATAATTTTCGTTATCCCCGCTTATACCGCCAACAAAACGGGGCTTAGGAGTTTAAGGAGTACAATGAAAATAAATCTAAGGTACCGTTTGGTTCTGGGATAAGTAAAAAGTGGTTATTTCAGGGATATGTATAAATTGAGATAGAAGCAGGGATTAGATTAATTTTGCGTTTTGATGAAAATTAGGTTATTTCTAAAAATAAGAAAAATAGCATTTGATTAGGTAGGATGGATTAAGAATTAAAGTGGGTAGTTATAAATAAAAAATAATGATATTACCCTTCTTATTATATTTAAATTTAAAAATTTAAATTATATATATTTTTAAATTTAAAATTTTAACTTTTAAATTTCAAATTTTGAAATTAAAAGTTTAAAATTTAAAATCTCAAATTTTAAATTAAAAATTTTAACTTTTAAATTTTAAATTTAAAACTTTAAATTTAAGATCAAATTTAAATTTGAAAAATATAAAATATCAAATTTTAAACTTGAAAAATATAAAATATCAAATTTTAAACTTGAAAAATATAAAATATCAAATTTAAAATTTAAAATTTAAAATTTTGAAAATAAGAATAAGGTTAATAAAAATAATTTATTGTAATAAATTTATAAATTTGATAAGAATAATTTTTTTAATAAATTTATAATTTTATTATTATTAATAAATTTATAATTTTTAAAATTCTACTTAACTTAAATTTAATAAAAAATAATATTTATAATATTTATTATAATATTTAATATTTAAATATAAATAATATGTATTAATATAGTACAATTAATAATTTTATAATAAAAATATATATTATAATGTATAATATATTATATTTATATAATTTAGTTTTAATTTAATTTATAATTTTAATAAAATTTGAAATTTATATAACGACCCAGTCCACTAGCAACAATAACTCGTTTGGCCCAAACATCGACCCAAAATACTTAAACCCAGTTATTATTATTAGTGTCTAAGTCTCTTACATACCCAATCACATCTCCATTCCTATCCAATGTGGATTGTTGGGGTGTGACAGACTCCCCCCGTTAAGGCCCAGACGTTCTCGTCAGTTCCATCACACACACAGCTCAAGATCACCAGACGATGTGAGATTCGTCTCGCTAGCCTTGTCATCCAGACCCTGGTATAGCACCTTATCATTCAGACTCCCGTGTAACCTATCACCTTATCTTTTAGATCCTGACTCAGCCGAGACTTGCCACACATTTCCGGCTGGTGATTGGCTTTGATACCAAATGTAACGACCTAGTCCACTAGCAATAATAGCTCGTTGGGCCCAAATACCGGCCAAAATGCTTAAGTCCAGCTATTATTATTAGTGTCTATGTCTTTTATATATCCAATCATATTTCTATTCCTATTCGATGTGGATTATTAGGGTGTGATGGAATAGCACTATTTCATCAAAATGATGATGAAATAATAAATTTCAAGCTATTTCGAAATAGCCGAAAATAGTAAAATTTGATCGGAATAAAATATCTCGATCACAAATTATTTTATTTAGCGAAATAGCAGAAATAATTTTTGTTATTTCCGCTTATACCGCCAATCAAACGGGGCCAAACTTGCAGGGACTAGCGGTGCAATTTACCCTTTTTAAAAGATAGCGAACGGAGAAGCGAAGCGTATCTGAATTTACTCATCTCAAATCTCTCTCTCCCCGACCCAAACCTAACCATCTCCCCCGACCTCTTCGCCTCAGTTTCCTCGCCTGACGAAACCCTAGATCCCTCAATCTCGCACAATCCCTCCGCAATTTCGCTAAAGATCCGATCTTTTTCCCTGGATCGAAACCCTAGATCGATCCGGGTCGATCCCCTTCGCCACCGCCGCGACGATAGCGTCGTCTCCGACGATGGGCGCCGGTAGGGTTTGCCGCGGTGGTACCTCCGCAAGGCCCTTCCCTTCCTGCGCCGGCGCCTCCTCCTCGTCGTCAGCGGGGGCGGTGCCGCCCCAGGAAACGGCGTCGACGTCGGTGACGGAGACGGTGAACGGTTCCCACCACTTCAAGATCACGGGGTACTCGTTGTCGAAGGGGATGGGCATCGGCAAGTACATCGCGTCGGACACGTTCACGGTGGGGGGGTACGAGTGGGCCATCTACTTCTACCCGGACGGGAAGAGCCCGGAGGACAACGCGGCATATGTGTCGTTGTTCATCGCGCTGGCCAGCGAGGGCACCGACGTGCGGGCGCTATTCGAGCTCACGCTGCTCGACCAGAGCGGCAAGGGGCAGCACAAGGTGCACACACACTTTGGCCGGTCCCTCGAGGGTGGGCCGTACACCCTCAAGTACCGCGGCAGCATGTGGTGAGTCTGCGATCTTTTCCTTTGGATTAGATGGATATGATGATGCTTTGCATGCCAAGAATGCTAGAGATTAAGAGGTGTTTTAATTTATCATTTGTTACGTACTGAATATTTGGTCTGGTTCTTGACTTAGGTAGAACAACTGTTGCATGTTGGGAATATTGCAAGATTTCAATCTTTTGTCGAACCTTGGGTCTGCTTCTCAATTGACCTTTTCTTGGATTAGATCCTAATAGAGGGAAGAATTCTGGTTAGATCTTAGGAGATAGTCTTCTTTGTTAAAGTATGTGGTGCAACGACATATCTAGATGAAAATAGATTTTGTAAAGCAGATTTTCTGGTGAACATTTTTAGATCTTAGGCGTTGTTGTTCACTTGCATGGACTGAGATTCTGTATTAAGGAAAGTGAGTGGTATGTCTTTTGATAGAGGGAAAACAAGGGAGGTGGAGTTGGCCACAAAGCCATAGGCATTGTAGATATGGAAGGGGAACGATGTAAGAGTTAGCTTATGGAAGTGAAAAATGTTATGAAGAAGTGAGCTAGATGAGTGTCATATGACTGGCTGTTCTAATGAGCATTATTCTCTTCTGCTAGTGCTGCAAATAGGATGGGCTGTTTTGGAGAGAGGGAGGTTATATATTTCATGTAACCCAAATGTGCTCTTGTGGATTGCTTTTTGTAGACAGTAGATTATTTCTAGTTTTGAACCAGTGAGATGGCATCTATACTCGTTCCTGACATGTAATTTTTTCCCTTCGTTTTTGATATGGAGTCCTATATGATGGAAGAATTTGAAAGTACGAAATTTCTTGCATTATTTTATTGATGAAGTCTCGCCTTCTTTCCTGTCTTGATTGCAGATTTATGTAGAATTGCTATCTTGTTTACTTATTTATAATTTATTTGCTTTATGCTAAGAAAAGGATACTACAGCAAAAGAACTTCCATTGATTTATTATACATGTCACTTTTTTATGCATAGTTGCTATTTGGTAGAAGCTTTTGATGCAGGTGAACTCATTAGGAAAAAAAAAATGCAAGTTAAATGCTTAGGCATTTTTTGGTCATGCTACCTGTTTCTTATTTTTAAACTCTAAATTATATTTAGAAAAAGACCAAACAGGTTCTTACATATAAATAGGAGCTCATCATGGCATTTGAACAAAGAGCCAGATCGAGAATGTGTTATTTCAGTTGATAGTTTTTTTCTTTTGCATGTGCTTTGTGCAATTATTACGCATAAATATGTTTTAGTTAACTTTTTCTCTTGATATCTCTGGTTGTGTAAGAGTTTTGCCAGCATCCCGGTTAGTAGTAGTAATGTACAAAATCTTGAAATGGTAGTATTATGTGCTTTATAATTTTTTCATATCATGCGATGGACTTGTACGAAAGTTATTCTCTTCTAGGTTCATCTAGGTTCCTTCCCACTTTTGAGCTTTGCTTCCTAGTTATTTAGCTACAAACTGTGGCATGCTTCTGTCTTCCTGCTTGTTAGGTACCATGGTAGCTCTTTTTATGTAGTTGGCAGTTCAAATTCAAAAGTACTTGGAGGTTTTTGAGTTCATATAAAATGGTTATAGTATATCTTTTTCTTGTTTCTTCAATTACTTTCCTGGAGTTGCTGCAGACTCAATTTTTTGAAATTTAGCATGAATTTCAACAACAGTTTGAAAGAGTTTGTATATCGGAGATAACAGTGAAATATTTTCCTAAATTTGAATTATTTTGCTGCTATTTGTTTTAATTCTTATTGCACCCTTTATACTTAGTGTTACTGGCTTGTAGTTCAAATTAGAGAAAATTTTAAGTTTATTGAGTTTGCATAAAATGAATATTATATCTCTTGTTAAGCAACCTATTTGGTTTCATCGGAGGCAATTTGTTCCAAAATTTAGCTAACTTTGGAATTCAACAATAGAATGAAAGTGTTGATGTATCAAAGATAAACATTGTGAAATGCTTTTATAAAAGTTGAATTATTTTGACACTTTTTTTTCTTTTTGAAATTCTTTGTTCAGTTTGCTTTCATCTTGATAAAAGAGAATCTGCTTTTTTTTTAAGAAAAGTTTAGGAGGTTATATGATTTCTTTTGTGTTTCACATAATTGATTCTTTTCTATGTTTACCATAGTATCTTTTGATAATTCAATACTGAGGATCTAAATGACAACCTAAGAAGTGGAGTGAATTAGGTTTCTAAAATAATAATGCAAGATAAGCAAACCACTACAAGTAAAGAAAATAGAGTCGATCAATTTGTTTCGAGGTTCGGCTCTTTGCCTACATCCCTACCAACTCGTCAACACTAGAGAATGTTGGATCTCCACTAGAATTTTCGGGCAAGCACCAAGCCTTTACATCAACTTGCTCTTCTTCTTCACAAGAAGATCTTACAATTATAATCTTTTTCTCTCTTTTACAAATGTTTATCTTACCAGTTACCACAAAGTTCATTCAAGCTTAGAGAGAGAGTATAGAGCTAAGAGTTTAATATTACAACAATTTCGAGCTTAGCAAGCCGCATTTAAAACACCAAAGCCCTCTTAATTTATGGCTAAAATTCAAAATTTGCCCGTTACAGTGATTATGTTGTTTCAAGCTTTTGAAACAACGTTTTGGCGCCTGCTGTGAGACCCCAGGATTTGGAATAATCCTATATATATATAAAGATATAAGAGGGCTAAATCTCTTAATATGGCTATAGCATGTTGGGCAGTGGTTAGGTCCAAGAGGTTAAGAGTGTTAAGTATGTTAGAACAAGAGTAGCTCTAGGATGGATGACCTCGCTGGGAAGCGGGGCGTCATAGTTGGTATCAGAGCCAATTACTAGTCGAAAGTGTGAGATGAGACTCGGCTGAATCAGGGTTATACAGCGGGAAGAGCGAGATTCTTTGGCTAATGATTGTTGTTGGTAGAGCGTGGCTCCACACAAGATCGGCTAAAGATACCTAGACAAGTCTCACATTGCTTTGTGCTTGCGAGTTTCTAAAAACCTGGCTATAGCATGTTGAATGGTGGTTAGGCCCAAGAGATTAAAAGGATTAAGCGTGCTAGGACTAGACTAGTCCTAGAATATGTGACCCCGGGGAATTGGGGCGTCATAGTTGGAAGTGTGAGATGAATCTTGGCTGCACTATGGTCATATAGTAGGTAGAACGCGACTCTCTGGCTAATGATTGTTGTGGGTGGAGCACGACTTCTCATAAAGTCGGCTAAGGCGAGCGAGACGAGTCTCGTATTGCTTGGTGTTTGTGAGTTTATCAAATTCGGCTATAGCATTTTGGGCGGTGACTAGGCCTAAGAGATTAAGAGAGTTAAGCGTGTTAGAGCTAGAGTAGCTCTAGGATGGGTGACACCCTGGGAGGCGGGGCATCACACCCGCTCCCTTGTAATATCGCGTTTTCTACTTTACAGACTTAACCTAGGTAGTTTCGGGCGCTCGGAACAACTTTCGGGTGTTTGAATCCGTTGAAGTCACGATTGCACAGTTTTGAGCAGAGGACTTAAACACGCAACCCTTTTAATTTCGGGTGCTTGAAAGATTTTTGGGCATTCGAATTCCGAAATAATTAATGCATTGACAGAGTCAAATCATTTTGGGCTTCAAGTTTAAACTTCAGACTTTTGGGCGGGCGCCTTGAAAAACTTTCGGGCGCCCAAAACTACTACTATATTCTTTGGAAGAAATTCGGATGCCATAACTTGGAGCCCAGACCTTAATTTATTTTCGGACTCTCGAAATGTCTTTTCGGGTGCTTGAACTTGTGTTCGAAGCTATGTTTTGAGATGAAATTTAATATTGAAGGATTTGATGCCTTTTGGACTTTGATAAATAGGCTTTTGGCATATTCTTTTAGCACATATTTAGGCCTTGTGCCATTTTGGTTTATGTGTGCTTTTAGATGGTCAAGGTTTACAAATTAGCTCATATTCCCAACTCTAAACATAAATGAATCATATTAGAAGTTAAGCTCTAAAGGGATCAAATAGTGGTTCTTTTGACCTTAGAAGCATAACTAGCTTCCGCAAAGTTGAAGCCCTTCTCTTTTGCACTTGGTCTTCTTGGATCCTTCTAATTGAGAGTTCTCTAAGTATAAACTCAAGGTAGATTGTTAGTTCCAAGATTACAATTATTTGTAATCATCAAAACTTAATTGTAGATTAGGGCCATTAGGCCAAAAACTACATGGCATGCGGGTGCCCTTTTATCGCTACTTGTTTGTTTAGTTATTTATGTTATTGATTAATAAAGATAACAAGTAGTGTTTTAGTCTAGTTATTTATGTTATTGATTAATAAAGATAACAAGTAGTGTTTTAGTCTAGTCATCATAAGGATATATATATATATATATATATATATATATATATTAGGCTGGTATGCTTATGGAACACGGAGCCCCGTGCTCCCACTTTGTTTTCGATGTTCGGACTTTCGAATCGACGATCGTCTTCGTGTTAGAGTTGATCTAGAGTATTTGAAGTACCTAGAAAATAAATTTTGTGATTTTTTGATATCATTTGCCTAGTGATCGAAGGGGCTCAAAATCAATAATTTTAATGGCCGTGGTGAGCCGGTTGCAAGTTTAACGGTGTAGAAATATCCAAATCGCATGAAATTTTGATAGAAAATTCTTTATACCATATAAAACAAGANATAGAAAATTCTTTATACCATATAAAACAAGATCAATAACTTTGATCTAAAATTTTAATGTCATATCATCCTATTTTGTAAGATTTTTATTTTTAGCCGTTGATTTTGAGCCACTTCGATCACAATGCAAATGATATTGAAAAATCGCAAAATTTATTTTCTAGATACTTCAAATACTAGATCAAGTCTAACGGAGCCGATCGTCGATTCGAAAGTCCGAACATCGAAAACAAAGTGGAAGCACGGAGCCTTCCGTGCTTCCATAAGCATCCTAGCCGCACTCTATATATATATATAGAGAGAGAGAGAGAGAGAGAGAGAGAGAGAGAGAGAGATTTTAGTCTGGTCATCATAAGGATATATATAGAGTCCGGCTACTATACTCTTACAAGTACGATCGCATTCGTACTCATAAGTTGTTTTCGATGATAAAGCTTCCGAATCGACGATCTAGAACGTTAAACATTATCTAGAGCATTTAAAACTTGTAGAAATCAAATTTTATAATTTTTCGATATCATTTACCTTACAATCAATAGCTCACAAAATTGACAATTTTTAATGGCCGGTATGTAATATTTGCTAGTTTAACGGTGTAAAAGAATCGGAATAGCTCGAATTTTTGATACAAAATTCTATTCATTACCTAGATAAAGATCAATAACCCCGATCTTAAATTTAAGGATCCGATTATCCATTTTTAGAACATCGTTCAATTTTGACCGTTCATTTTATATCCGCTTGATGGACTTTATAATGATTTCAAAAAATTACGAAATTTATTTTCTAGAAGTTTCAAATACTCTAGATCATGTTTAACGGTGTGGATCGTTGATTCGAAAACCCCAACATCGAAAACAACTTATGAGTACGAAGGGCTTTATACTCATAAGAGTATAGTAGCCCTACTCTCTCTCTCTCTCTCTATATATATATATATAGATAGACTCTCTCTCTCTCTATATATATATATATATATATATATATATATATAGAATTAGGCTAGAATACTATTAATAGTACCAAGTCATTGGTGCTATTAGGTTTTCGGCCCTTGGATGAAGCAATGTGTGGTTAGGATGATAATGGTCCCCTGGGGTTGAGTGGGTGGTTTGTTGAATAGCATGATCTAACAGGTGGAAATGGTTCAAAGGGGTAGATCTAATGGCGAAAACTTGGTAGCACTATATAGTGTTTAAAAAAGCGCGCCTTAGGCGCACGCCTAGGCACTAGGCTCATTGGCCAGCGCCTAGGCAGCCCCTAGGCGGGGGATGTTGCCTAGGCGCGCGCCTAGGCAGCCTAGGTGTGCACCTAGAGCTAGGCGCAAAGCGTGATCAAGGCGCGCCTTCTTCATATCTATCCTAACGGGTTTGGATTTGGATCTATATGCTTTAACGTGTTTGTATCTATTTATTTATTGGTCTATTGGGTTGAAACATCTAAAAATAAATTCGAAATCCTAAACTAACATAATCTAAAACCCTAAACAATCATCAAATAACAAATTTGACGAAGGTGAGGAGTATCCTTCATCAAGTGATGAAGATGATAATTGATGATTGATGATTGAGGAATGAGGACTAATTAACATTTCTAGTGTGACGTATTTTGGCTTGGAGCCTTGAAAACCTATGCCCTTTTAATGATTGTTGGCTTGAAACTTTAAACTTTTATGCATGTTACTTTTTTATGATTTTGTGCTTATAATTATATGTTTTTCAAATCAAAGTTTTCTATATGTTTTTGAATTACTAGTTGCCTTTATGTTGGCCTTTATTTGGAGGCAAAAAGATAATTTGTTCTTTACATTTATTTGTGTTATTTTGGCGTTTTTTTAAATTATCATATATGTTGCTTGGCTTTTTTTCTTTTCTTCATTTTTTTTTCCGAAAATGTGGTTATTTGGTTAGTTATAGAATATTTATTGTGATAGTATGATTTTAAAAAGTATTTAGTGCTACTTAACAATTATTAGAAAGTATAGTAAAGAACTTCTTAGTTATTTCAACATTCTTTGAAAGTGTGCACCTCACCTCTCT
This sequence comes from Ananas comosus, assembly GCF_001540865.1. Lineage (NCBI taxonomy): Eukaryota > Viridiplantae > Streptophyta > Magnoliopsida > Poales > Bromeliaceae > Ananas > Ananas comosus. Next base: position 2,341,860 of record NC_033638.1, read on the forward strand.
CGGGCGCGCGCTTGCGCCTTGCGCCTTGCCCTTAGGCTCTAACAGCCCTTTGCACCTAGGTGAGCCTTGGGCTTTTTTAAACATTGGTAGCACCAAGTGCTTGGTGCTATCGGTAGCATTGTAGCTCTCTCTCTCTCTCTCTCTCTCTCTCTCTATGTATATATATGGGTTGGACATTGATCTCAATGGCCTCTGTGATTAAGATGCTATTTCTGATTGGCTTAAAAAGATAGTGCATTTTAGAGGTCAGACTATTATTAGGTCTAATTTATCCACTTTTGAACCTTTGATCTGTTTCTAGTCTCATAGAAGTCTGTGGGATATAATTTGAGGTGATTTATTTGAATCTGTGCTGTTTCTTATTCTAGGGATTTTGGATGAACATTATCTATTTTAGGCTAGCTAACGTTCCACTAAGATGATTTATATTTTGGGAGAAATTGGTAGTTAACGTACTATTTCATTGGAAGATAATATCTGGTTGAATTAAAAAATTCGTGAAGGTTAATCCTGATTGAATTAAAAGAGGAATCTGATTGAATTAAAAAAATCGTGGAGGTTAATCCTTTGATACCAAATAATTTTATTTCAATAGTAGATAGAAGAGTTCAAATGCTTCAAGACTTCATTTTTTGGTCATATTGCTTTCTTAAAATATATAACAACCGGTGGGGCAAAATAAATTCATTATATGATGAAGATTGTTGACAAAAAATTGTTTGCTTTGTCAGCTCTTTTATTTACCTCAAAGATTTCAGTCCCGTGGCATGGGGCCGTGCTAGAAATTTGCTGGCACGGTGGGTGTCCGATTATGCCAATGCGTGCCGGTTACAAAAAAATATATATGTGCTAGCACATAATGGCATGAAATATTTATTTTCTTTGGCAACAAAATATTCTAATTGTTTATTATGTATCTTTATCAAATTTTTTGAACTTTATTGAGAAAATTACATACTAATTTAAAGAATAGAGGGTTTTGAGCTATGTCGGGGCTGTATTGTGCGGATACCTTGTTGGCATGATACGGCACGGTGGATACGGCTCGTGCTGATAGGCATTTAAATCCTTGATTTATTTATATTTCTTTTTCTGAGAGAACTTAATGTCCCCTTTCTCTGGTATAGTCAGTTCTTAATTTGATATCCTTCAGATTGCAACAAAGTCTTAGGTTGCTGCGCCAGTTGCTCGTTATTGATTTTCTGTTAAAATAAAGATAGAATTGAGCATGAAACACTCACAGGCTTATTACGAGAAATAAGGATTTATAAAATGTAGCAATCAAATCTATATTTTGTTGTTTCAACAAGTTCATGGATTTGAACAATTTTGACGAAATCTGATTAACGAGGTATAGCAGGCATCCGAACAATTGGAACAACATTTCCTTCTCTTGATAGATTGTAATTATAAATCAAGGTGTTTTTATTAATCTATTTAGACTGTATATTTGGAGCATCTTTTCTTTCATATTTCAATATCTGACGATTTGGGATGATTGATTTTGGAGCATCCTGATAATATTTTGTTGTAGATGGGTGACGATTTGTGAGAAATTTATAAGGTGTGCTTTTTAGTATTTGAATTCTGTGAAAGTAAAATATGTTTCTGAGCTACTATGTGCTGTTTGTAGTCTAAAGCCCAAGTGAGAGGGAATTCTTTGAGTGGTTGGTCTCAAGCCATGTGGGTGGCAATTCTCACTGAAAATATTTAGTATGTGAATTAGAGTATTGGTGAATCTAAATCCTGGTTCTCTTTGTCTTTTGTCTTTTTAATCTAATTTCGAAATCTCTTAACTCCATTAAGTTATTTGTAATTTATTTATCATAGCTATTATTTATCATATCATGGTCCTACAAGTTGCTTTTCTTGTTCTCTCTAGTTCTCTGTTTAATTTAGGCGGTAAAGCTTGCTCTATTTTTTAGACAGAATTACATGGGTTGTGAATGAGTTTTTCGCATAATTTCTTATGCGTATTGTTCAACTGTGCAGGGGTTATAAGAGATTTTTCAAAAGAACTGCCTTGGAGGCATCAGATTATCTTAGAGATGATTGCCTCTCGGTTAATTGTACTGTTGGTGTTGTTAGATCGCGCACTGAAGGACCCAAGATCTACAGTATAGCAGTACCACCATCTAACATGTCACAGCACATTGGCCAGCTTTTGGAAAGTGGAAAGGGAACTGACGTAACTTTTGAAGTGGATGGGGAATCTTTTGCTGCTCATAAGTTGGTTCTAGCAGCTAGGTCGCCTGTTTTCAGGGCTCAGCTTTTTGGTCCAATGAAAGACAAGAACATGCAGTGCATAAAAGTTGAAGACATGGACGCTCCGGTTTTTAAGGTTGTTTATTTTGACTGCGTTGTTAATTTAATACATTGTCTGCATCATGTTGTCCTTTGATATGTTTCTGAATGAGTTATAGCTTGTTTGGTTTTGAACTGTAACTTGGGAGAAATGCAGCTTAATTTTGTTATTGAAATTTGCCTGCTGAAGTAATGACAATTAGCCTCCCTGCTGGTAGTGAGCCGCTTATTTGATTTTTTGAGGTTAATGTAATCTATACATAACAATAGGAGATTGCTTCTCCGGTAGATAGATCTGGTTGAAAATGGCTTTCATAATTGATAAAATTTTTCATGAAGCAACCTTTGTCAAAACAGCAGTTACATGTTGTTTTTTTTTTTATTTTTTGTTTTGTTTTTCTTTTGGTGAATAAGTTCAGTTTCAGTGAGCACTTAAAGTAAACCTTTTGATTGATGACTTTGGTTGTGCTGGACCTATAACATGTTGAAATAGATGCCCATGAAGATCAAATAAGAATTTCAAGGAAGGAAAAATGTGGACCTAGATAAACCTTTAAATGTCTCTAGAACATCTTATTTTACAGGTGTTTCAATTGATTTAATCTAAGTTTGTGTGAGCTTCCATAAATAGCAGGCAGGAATTATGAAGTGTAACTTCTCATTGCCTATTATTTTAGAGGGCACCAGGAACCTCTCAGTTGATCTTTTTGAATCATATGACCAAACTAGTTGAACTGCGGTTACTCATCCTCTTCTTCCTCTGGCTTTGTTATGCAAACTGTTATGGGATGTCTATGCAGCTACGTCCCTTTTTTTGGAACTCTATTAAATCGAAATAGGTGTTATAGTGTGCTTATATACACACATATGCACTATGGTAGTCTAATAAAAGCAGTTTGATATATGATTTGTGTCTATTCAGATATGTTTGACATATCAACTCTTCCCAAATAAATTTTTTAACCTTTACGCCTTCATGATACCTATGAGGTGTCCTCTTAACAACACAGCCTCAATCTCGATTCTGTGAAGTTCAGTTGGAAGAGATATTTGTCCAATACCACCTGGAGATATCCTAATTCAAATTCCATACTTTTGTCCTAATTCAAGTTCCATACGTTCTGTGAACTTGGGAAATCATAGATTCTTTTGTTTTTATTGGGTAATGCTGCTGTTTTCTGTGATTTCCACACCGTATGGTTTCATTTAATGCACGTTCGTCTACCATTACTGATTAATTGAAAATTATGAAACTCTAAATTAAACATCTTGACTTGATTGCTGAGATAGCGTAGTGTTACAGTCCTTGTATTCTTGCCCTTTTTGATATATCATATGACAGTTCGAATTGAATCTGCTTACTGTTTTGCAGGCCTTACTTCATTTCATTTACTGGGATTTGTTGCCAGACATGGAAGAGCTAACTGGCCTGAACACAAAGTGGGTGTCCACATTAATGGCTCAGCATTTGCTTGCAGCGGCAGACCGATATGCCTTGGAGAGACTAAAGTTGCTTTGCGAAACGAAGCTATGCGAGGATGTTGCTATAAACACAGTTGCAACCACTTTGGCGTTGGCTGAGCAGCACCATTGTCATCAGCTTAAAGCAGTTTGCTTGAAATTTATTGCCTTGCCTGAAAATCTCAGAGGTAAGATAGAATATTTCCCAGTAGAGCAAGATAAACCTATTGTCACTTTTTTTAATGCATCCCTCATTCTTGTAGGTTGAAATTAGCTTAAGTTGCTGAGAGTAAGTAGAATTGTTTTAAATTTCTGTGCCTTAATTTAGTATTTATGCTGTTTATTTTGTGACGTACATGTCTAATGGTCAATCAAAACAAATGCATAACTTGGGGATAGATAGCAGAAGGTTCAGAAGTCACCGTCTTTCTCGATTTTTTATGTTTTACTTGGTATTTATTTGTGTTGTATAGCAGATAATCGTAATTGTCATTTTCTTTCTCTAGTCATATCGATGAAGCACTGTAGATCCTTTTGTCACCCCTATCGTTCAATCTGTTATTCTTGTTAAGGATGTATGGTGAACAACATGATATTTGAGATTTTATAGAACACCCATTGCGAATAACTTGCTCAATGTCAAGACTTCAATTGCAACATTTTAAATGGCAGTTGGGCATGTGGATTAGTGTGTTTTTATCACGAACTGGATCACTGAACATGATCTAACACATTAAGATTTTGTTCAGAAATAAAGAAAGAGTATTGGAAGCTTGATTCTTGGATGCCTTATTACACGGTGCTAACTGATCCATTATTTGAAAGAGACATGCTCAACTGATGCTTATCTAGCAAACCTATTCTTCTGCTAGTGGATAATTTACAATCTTTTCAGAACATCCTGGCCTACCTTTAGCTGAGTAACATTATAAAGTTGAACTCTGAATTTGGTTAAAGTCAAATACGTGTCAGTAACATTGTGAAGTACAAACTCTGAATATGGTTATTTAAGTCAGATAGTTGTTATGCCCTGTTAGAAGCTTCTTGTACGCTCAAGGTTGTCAAACCATTGAGCATTTGTGATAAGTTAGCCTTCTTATGAGTTGTTCAAATAATTTCTTTTTTGAACCTACAAATCATTTCTTTTGTTTACTTTTAGCACTTTTTAATTTAGCCCTAAATGTTAAATTAGGGCTTCTCTAATGTAGCTTATGCACGAACTGAATTGTGGATTTACATAATTGGTGGGTTTCTTTATGATGTGAGATTGATAACTATATGATAGGTGTGTTTAATTCGTACCTATATGGTAATAATGCTTCTATAATTTTGTTTGAACACTGGTCCACTTGGAGGATTGGTTTTTAAATTCATTTTTTTAAACATGCCAGTGTGTGTCACATTTGCCTGTAGATAGTATGAGTGGGCTTAACTGCTTAAGCAATAGGGCTACCATAAATGATTGGTTGTGTATGCATGTTCGCAGCTCATCATTGTTGCTCAAAACCTCTCTCTCCTAAGCTGAACAGATTTAAAGCAATATACTGAAAAGGCTGTCTAAGGTCATAACATACTTTATTCTCTATGAACAGCCTAAACTTACTGACCGTCCCTAGAGCAAGTGGCAAAGGCCTTGGTGGTTGGTACCCGAGGTCTCAAGTTTGAATCCTAGTTGATTCACATTTCTAGTTAAGTTTATTTCTAAATGAAATAAACGAAGCGGGTAGTGTGCTACCTATCTCTTTAAAAAAAAAAAAACAGCCTAAACTTAATCGTTTATATCAATGTTCTAAAAAAAGTGGTATGCACTATACGGGCGGTCAGCCCACCGCATAGCGAATATGCAGTATAAGGCGTATATGTGGTATGTGGGTTCATATGCAGTTTAGCTTTTAAAATATAAAAAATTAATTATAAATATAAGAAAATAGACTCTTTAAAAAAAATGCCTTTAACATGTGTAGAAGTATTAATGATGAAAGATACAAGAAATAGAAGAGAATTGACTTATTATGGATCATGATTATTACGAATTTGCATCCTCGAAACAATGAATTTTCTCAGCATTCCCAAGTGAATGATTATGAATGATTATAGTTTCTCTCTAGTTTGAGTACAGATCGCTTCCTTATAATAGGTATCATCTTAATTAGTGGACTATAGATCCTTTCTTCAGAGTATCCATGTACTATCCTGGACGCATCCATATTATATTCCATTTTTGTTGGTCAATATCTGTTACTTTAAATCAAATATCAATGGAACATTTTGCGAGTGTTTTGTTAGATAGATAACCCATAAAGACAGCTATTAAGCGGAAATGTGTTGTTTCTAGTGCAGAGCATGCATTTATTCTTACATTAACTAATTTTGAGAGATATAGCGAACAAAGTGTTGGCTGTTTAGATATTCAAGCCTTCGTTCCCATGCAAACAAATGTTCTTATTTACGGGGAGTATAGTTATGGATCAACATTGATTGGGACCACTTTGTAGTTCATGTTAGTGAAACCAATCAGTGGCGTCCGGGGTTTTTGCATTCCGACCATTAAACTTGCACAGCATTCTGACCACTTTATGTCATGTGCAACAGATTGTTTTTCTATTTTAGAATTTAGTGAGAGTTTGCATGTCCACACACAACAGATTGTATTTTTATTTTAGAGTTTATTGGCGGTCACATCTTTTATTGTGCCTGTCAAATATCTAGCATTGCAGAAGTCAATATTGACATCGGATATAAGCTACATAAACCATATAAAATTTTTCAAGAACAGCTAGCACAATAAAGTCGACTAGTTGGAGTCGACTAGTTGTAGTTCATTCTTTTGGTCTTCCCCTCATAAAAGTAGTTTCTGCCAAGATGGTTGCTACACACCAATGCACTTTTTGGTTTTTGCTGGAAATGTGCTGAAGTCCATTCCATGTTTAATGGTTTCAGTCAATTTATTTTTGAATGATGCTTTCCTTAATTTGTGTTGGATATGCTTAAATTCCCAACTCATCAGCTCATCTCTGTGGTTTCTTTTACTTCTTCCTTACAAGTTTGTTATTAGAGTTCAGAAATATGACTCAGTTACCATTGAAATCGCACAATGTGCATAGTATGACCTAATTAATTGAGTGGTTTTTTATTTTCCTGAAAATTTGCTGCCACTAGTAGAAAGAATATACGCTAATAATCATGTCATTGGTTTCTTCAGCTGTGATGCAAACTGATGGTTTTGAATACCTGAAGCTGAGTTGCCCCTCTCTTCTGACGGAGCTGCTGGAGTATGTGGCGAAGGTGGGAGAACATTCCGTGAGCCCCTGCCTGTATGCAAGCGAAACACTTGACGGCAGCGATGTGAACGGGAGGCGGGTGAAGCCCCGGATATAAAAATCATGTCCCGAAAATTACTAGCTCACCAGAAGTTACTCTCTGTTCTTTGCCCGCCTACTTTTCCTGTAAAGAGTCTTTCATCTTGTGGTGCTCTTCCTAGTGCCCAAGTTACAAAACTCGTTGTAGCACCTAAATACCTGTGTGTAATTGTTCTACTTTGCTGGCTAATTGCATCTACTTTCAAAGACATGCTGATTTATATTGCGGTAACTAGCAATCATGAATTATGCTAGAGTATGTATTGAGATGATCAGTGTGCTGGAATTATATTGATCAGTGTGCTGGAATTATATTGCTTTCCCAAGTCTTGTGCCTTCTTATGTTTTCCAAAAATGCTTTAAGCAAGTAGAGTGCTTTTACAATCTCTCGTTGACGAGTATGGTTTTTTTCTGAGGGTGTAACAACACCAACGTACTGTCTTTCTTAACCCGAGTGACTCAGATATGTTGGCTACCATGCTATCACGGGGGAGGCTAATAAATGTTGGAGGCTTCCTTTTGTTTATGGGTGAAACTTCTGCTCGCGAAGGGTGTTTGAATTGACATAATTATCATTTGTTTGCAAATCACTCATTTTGTAAACCAAATTTATTAAGAGCGGTAACATCAATATCATCAGTTCTATCCTTGACCAGGGCAATGCTGAGAAGATCCAACTAGGCAGTCGACATCTTCGGCCGTGTCATCATGGTCATGAATCTCCCCCTGTTGTCTCCCTGTAGACATGATGAACAACCTAGCAAGATCAATCACAAAATTGGAAGATGTAAATTAGTGAGATTTTTTATTCTTCATATAAGCTATTACAAATTTTATTGAAATCACATGATGAGTGATATAAGGAAAGTTATGAGGCACGAATACTTTAGATTTCATGCTATACTTGGAACCGACATGTATCGAATATCGATACGAGTTTGATAAGTGTCTGATACGAGAATGAAGTATTTGACATTTTTAAAAATAAAAAATATATTGGATACAGCTCGAATACGGGAGGAATAAGGAGGATACGGGGGAACAAGCTGGTTCCTTTTGGTTTAAAATGATCAGAATTTAAAATTCTTTGAAAATTCCATATCCAAACCTACTGTAAATAAGAAAAAGGGAGAAAAATACCAATTTCTATTCTTTTTTTTTTTTTTTTTTTTTTTTTTTTAATACTTATCCTTTTGCCCTTGAATGGTTGAAGAGGCTCCCTCTCGTTCTATCCCCACATAGTATTAAGCCGTGGTTCAACCTAGCACTAAGCGATTAGCACTAAGCAACATAGTATTCTGCCATGGTTCAACCTATTCAAATTCTGCATCTCGCAGAGCTGCGTACCGGTACGCGGGCATCCAGTACCGGTACCTCGAACATGGTTCCTGTAAACTCGAATGTTGAATTTTTGGACTTTCAATAGGGTTCTGATATGCCGTCTCTAGTACCAGTACTCAACCTGACTAGTACCGGTATCCATGGTTCAAGCCCACAAAACTTGAGAGCTGATTTTTCTGCACTTCGTATTGCGTACCGGTACCCTGAATCCAGTACCGGTACTCAATACAAAATTTGTAGTTTTAATTTTTCGGAGTCCATTTTCGCGCTTGATTGTGCCGAAAACATTCAAACACTCCGAAAAGTCACTTCTAACAACTTTGAAACCTTCAGGACAATACATGAACTTCTCCAATGGCCCCCTCGCCAAACTTCGGCCAATTTGACCAACGTTAGGCACGATACTCCGGGGGATTGGTATATTATATCAGGACTACCCTTTATCCCCGTGGTGTGGATCGGACAAGGATGAACCAACTAGTCAAATGATCCACCACCACACAAATTGCACTGGCAGACTCCTCAATTCACACAAGGCTCCACAAGGTGCCACTCTACTATCCTGGCCATTTAAGAGTCTACGTCACCATGTACGACTCCCTTTTACATTTACCATTCCTACAGTGGAATTCTCCTTGATCCAATCACCGGCATTACCTGGAAGCAATATCATTAGTGCATCGCTCGATCATTACTGCTCCAATCATACATGGACTTTCAGCTCTACAGTGAGATGGCACACTCGGCATATCCACTAGTCCCAGTCCATACTAGAGCATAGTCCCCAAACCCCACGTGGCTTTCACTAGTTCATTGTCTCATAAAGAGCACTTCATCTTTGTAAGGACCTAGATTTTGGTAGTGTAGCTAAACTCTCAGTTGATGATATTTTTCTGTGTAATTTAATTACAAAAGCACTCGTCAAGTTTCAGGAGAAACCGAGCTAGAACTGAGATTCTACGCGATTTCCAAGTTTACTTAAAGTGAATAGTAACTCGGTTTTTTGGAGAAGTCACGGTGGGAAGTTGGCTTCTGGCACGTATCGGACACCGTTCATAGTAGTCCAATATCTCGTTTCGACCGGTTCAACTGTTGTGGAACTAATGGCGCTGGCGGATTTTGAGGAAATCCGAAAATACATGTTTTATATGTATTTGTGCATAGTTTCTTCCGTTGGAGAGTTGGAACGGATTTCGTCGCGAATCCGAGAGCGATCGAGATGAAACGAAATCGTAGCTTTGTTGTCTCCGTCGTGCTGATCGCATTGGTGTGATCCGTTCGCAAATCTGACGAACGAATCTACGGAGATTGCACGATGATCGAGTTGAGGTTAGTGAGGGCAAAATGGTATTTTCGCAAAAGTTGCAATATTTTATGTACCGTTTCACGTGAGATCGCACGTGGAGGGCTATTCGCGCATATTACACATACCGGGAGGGACTTAGTATTATATACTATAGTTTGGGGGGGCTAACTCGCGAAGTTGCACCATGATTTATATGTATTTTAGGGTTTCTTCCATCTAACCCTAACCCTTGCCAGCCCCCAGCCACGCTAGTCGCCCCTGCCACCTTCACCTTGCTCTCCCGCCCTAGCCGTGCACCCCCGGCCGCCGCCGGCTGAGCCCCGGCCGCCGCCGAGCAACCATCCATCTCTCTCTCCATCCCCCTCTCTCTCTTTCTCTCGGGTCAGAGCCTGGCCGAGGCTGTATTGCCTCTGGGTCCGTCACCGGCGTCGTCCCGACCTTGTTGGAGTCTCCCCCGCCGGCCAATTGTTGGATTTTATCCAATAATAAATTTTGATGATAACAAACAAATATTGGATTTAATTTGTCATTTAGCAATTTCAGGTTATAGTTGAATTTAAAGTGGCTCAAGCTGAACCGGAATTGATCAAAGGTAACCATTCAATCAAATTATCAATTGGCCCAGACAGATCAAATTTTACCAAATTAGGACTACAAGTGCCCAAACAAAAATTGGACGCATTCTATACATTTATCGATTTGAAGCGGCTGTCAACATATCAAGTGACACATTCACTTTGGTTGATTGAGCTTAATGCTCAAAATTAGCCATATTTTAATATGTATGAAAGATTTTATGATATGTATAATTCAAATTGATTTAATATAGTATGAATTTTAAAAACATGGAAATATGATATAAATGAGTTTTATAAGTATTGTATTAAAAGCTTTACAAATGGGACATCGAAATTCAAAAGTTTCATGTAGTGTATTAATTTAAAAGGATTTATAAATTATATAATTCAAATGAGCTTTTCATATAGTATATTTACTAAAATGATTTTGCAAATTTCGGTATGAATTTGAATTTATTTAAATTAGTACTAATTTCAAATTGAGCTTTTCAATATAGTAATATTTCAAATGTTTTGAAATCATGGTATATCGAATTTCGAATTTAATTTTTTGAATTAATCTCAAATGCCATTGCAAATATGGTTTAAAATGTCAAATTGAGATCAATTAATGTCTAATTATCGCTTTTGTTCCTTTAAATGATGGGCTAGTGCTATTTAAAGGGCGGCTCGGGCCGTGATGTGTTCTGTGAACACACTCAGAAAATTTTTCTAAGTCCTAAATTGGTTCATATGAGTTGTAATTGTGAGCTTTCTTGAGAGATTGTAAAAGAAGTTTTGTGTTGATCTGTAAGCGGCTTTGGTCCTTGCCCGCGTATTCAAAAGGCTCAAGTGATACGTGAAATCGTCTACTCGGGAGAAGAAGGACTCGACTGCAGTAGGCAGAGGCGAACAGGAATACAATCAATATCTCGTGTTATCCTGACTTTCATTTTCTTCTTTTATTTGAGTTGTTGCAATTATTTTCTTGATTTAATTATTACTGTGAGTTGTTAGTTTTCAACAATCACCCCCCTTTACGTTGCCATTTGATCCTTCATTTGGTATCAGAGGCGCAGTTCTCACTGTTGCAGACTAACTGTCTCGTGATTAGATGGCATTGTCACGCCTAATGAAGGTCAATCCATCGCTCGTCCTCCTTTCTTTAATGGGGGAGTATACTACACCTATGGAAGGTGCGGTTCATGAAAATTTTCTACAATCCCTAGATTTTGAGCTTGGGGACATTGTAGAAAGATGCGGTATACTAAGCCTACCACGGCAACTAGCACGTGAAGGCAATGACAAAGTAATTTAATTTGACTCTAAGAGCGATAACGCTCTCATTGTCTGCTCTTGACTCAACGAGTTCAACCGAATTTCTACATGCAAAACTGCAAAAAGGAAAATTTCGGGATAAAATAGCCGTTGTTACGAGTGGGGTGAGTAGAATCAGTATAAAGGTCTAAGATAAAATATGCTTACTCTGCGAATATGAAATGTTTGTTCAAACCAAATGAAAAGTATAAGCTGATATGTATACTAGATTACCAATATCATAATAGTCTAAAGCGCTTTGGCGGAGAATGGATTTTTCTGATGCAGATCTTATTTAGAAAAATACTCAGAAGTTTTCCTCAAAATGGACCATGGGAACCAAAGTCGGCTGGGGCTATTCAGAGATGCGCGACCCGACAAATTTTGCATTGGCAAGTAACTCATAGGGTCTCTTATGACTATGAGTACGATTGAAAGACGAGCCTTCTACTTCTATCATTCATACCGAAACGAAAAATATAGCTCACTCTACGAGGGAGATGGAGGCGAGGGGGGGGGGGGGGGGGGGGGCGGGGGGGGTTCAGTGCAGGGGGGGTCTCCGACAAGGCGACTGACGACGAGATCGTCACTTCTTACCAGAAAAATTAAAGAAGATCATACAAAGGAAAACATAGAGCTAAGTGTCCGGCAAAGGTAATGTAAATCACATTTTTTCAAAAGGATGGGAAAAATCCTACAATTGTATAAAAACAGGGCACATAAGTTCATGATGCCCAAAATCAGAGCAAGTCTCCCGAAAGGAGAAAAAGAAGAAGAATGTAACCCCCGAGTAGTTCGCGAATTGAAGAGTTATTGAACTTTAGGCCAAACCGACTAAAAATATGCGCAAAGAAGATGGATGACAAGCCCAATTATCATCCAACACTGTTGGAAGGCTAAAAGTAAGCTTAAAAAGAGTTGAAGGGGTTTTGCATCGAACGGCGCGAAATGAGAGTGAAACGAAGTCAAAATGACATTCTGATGGTGCTTGTACGTACAAGCCCAATGTTTGACCGGTACAACTAGCAAATACTCGGCTGAGCTGCCAGCTGCCTTTGCTTTTTTTTAAAAACCCGCGAACAAAGGGGTCTTGTACCGGCCGACAGCACTACTCAACGAGAGAGCCAGCTCTCGGTTGGGCTGTCTTGCCAGGCTTTACCGGTACAAAGAAGAACCTTACCGGCTACAAGGAGCGCGACAGGCCACCAAAATTAGGTCTGCATGCATTATAAAGATTGGAGGGGTATTATTAGAAATTTGTACCTAATGTAAATAGCCCTAACCCCTCCCCTCACAGCAGATCTCTCCCTCTCTCTCTCTCTTTCTCGTTGTCTCTACCCCCTCAACCGGCCGTTTGCAAGAAAAGAGAAGGAAAAAGAGCAAGAGAAAAAAAGAAGAAGAAGAAAAGAAGGAAAGATGAGAGAGGAAAGGATCAGCACTCATAACCATCTCTTTATCTTCTTCTCTCCCTTGGAGCTTTAGGAGACGGTAAAGCTCCAACCTCTCATGGTAGCATTTTGGTAGAATGGGTTAAAACCCTAGATCTTGGTTTGATCTCTTACCTACCAAGCGTTTTAGAAAACTCTAGAGGCCCTAGAACACATAATCCATGTGTTTCTTGCATATCTCTAATGTGGATTTCTAGGGGTTGTGTTCTAAACACCCTATTGAACGCGTTTCTAAGGGTCCTAAATAGCTCTAAGAACTTGCGACAAGGCTTCTTTTGCCTGTTTTATAGATCGAAATCGGAGTATTGGATTTCATATTAGGGCGAGGTCCAAAGAGGGGTTTGCCTCATATGGGGTTTTGATCTATTTGACCACTTGGAAAACCTATTTTGGGACCAACGAACGCCGTTGAAACGCTCGCTCGACAATCCGACGAGTGTCCACGCAATTATTGACGAAACGGTCGGTTTGGTACAGCATCAGCCCGCAGCACGCGGAATAAGTGTGATCTAAAAATCGTGAGATCCGAGACGAGCATCTTGGGAGTCAAGGATAGCACCGGAAAAGACGATCGCGTGATTCGGAGCGTCTTCGTTGACAGTCGCGCAAGAGTCGCCCAAACGGTGCGCAATGTGCCCGGAGGCCGATTGCAAGGTCACAAGCCAATCGGAACGCCGAGATCAAGGTGGCGTATCTTACCGAAGCGACTAGTCGCCCTTTTATGTCTTAGCAATGTAATCTCATGTCTGATGCATGGCAGTAGACAAGGACTAAAGGGCATTAATAAAATATGCATAGAGAGTAAATGCAAGCTAAAGTAAAGAATGCATGAGGAGCATGATAAATAAATAATGCAAGCAATAATTGCGAATGCATGATGATAATAATGCATAGTTAAATGCATTGTTATAAATAATGCATGCATAGAGCCATGCTAGTAAATGTAATAGAGAGAGCATATTAATATAAGCATGCAAAATGCTAAATGAAAGGCATTGCTAAGTAATTAATGCTAGTTAACGTTAAAAATGCATGTACTAATTATGATAGAGGGAAATCCTAAGTAGAGGCATAAATGAGCATAGCCATGTATATAATGCTATTAAACGTAGAGAATGCCAAAGTAGCATCATGAGGGCTAAGTAAGTACATGATAACTCTAGCTGTCAAATAGAGTTGATTGGCACAACTAGCGTTGTCGTATAGATCGAGTGGCATCAACTAGTGTTAAAGAACATAGGTTGATTAGTTAATACCGAGAGTCGAACATCTAGCCACGTGGCGTTGGATTTGACCTAGTTTAGTAAAACCTAGATTAACTAGTAAACCTAGAAGTGGACATCTAGTGCGAGATACTAAGAACTAGCAGTGTATCTAGTTAAGTTGACATGACACTTAGAACCTAGCAGTATTGAACCTAGGTATGAGGGTATATAGTGTATAGCCACTGGATAAGAGTAGGTCGACAGTATAGCGTTGTTATTGACCCTCGGACCTGTGAAAGTATTCCGGAAATCCCAGGATTATGAGCCTGCGACAGGCTAGGGCGTCGTGCGACGACTCCGCCGAGCTGGTTTACGTGGGCTTAGACTGGGGCGATCATATGAGATCACCGCCCGGCGGCTGAACCATGTCGTGGTATTTGGCGACGATTTCGCGCCGGATGGTTAAGCCATTGAGGGCATCTGTCGCCAGATAGACTGAATCCATGCTGGGTAAGTACGAGCGGTGCCTCCAGCGTGACTGGGTCTACATCCGGTTGTTGGGTGTGCGTGCGAGGCCCGTTCGCCGCCGGACGTATCATGTCTCGAGCCTCACGCTGGTAAAGTGCAACCCCGATCCCACGGATGTCAATCTTGTGGCTCGAGCTGTTCAGGTGTGCGTACGAGTTCGCCGTAGAGGCTGAGTCAGAGAGAGTGCGGTAGGCTGTTGACCCAGCCATACGTCGCGACTATCCGATGATTGACTCGAAGCGATGCGTGGTGTTGCTATATAGGGTAGAGAACCCTTAGAGCCTAGAGACAAGAGTGCTTTGAGCTAAGGGTAATATAAAACCTTAGAACTTAGTGGTAGTGTTATGATCCTAATGTTAATGGAAACCTTAGAGGTAAAGTTATGGCGAAGTAAAATTAGAATTTCAAATTGATCTATAGTTTGTTGCATGGATTTTTATATCGCATATTGTGAGGCATTGTCTATATTCAAGTTGAAGTAGATAATATATACTGTGTATATCGTTAACTATACATGTGTAGTGCTCTCTCGTACCTATGCGTCCGGAGCTTTTCTCTTGGTGGCTTTACCCACTGAACCATGGAGTTGTTCTCACCCCACTTGTTTTGGGTTTTCAGGGGTGTCTTTTTTGGGCGGCGCTTGCGCGCGAGTCGAGGGCGTAGCCTCTCAGTTAGATAGCGCCCCACACAGAGACCGAGGGAGCAGTACCCTGAGACAGTCTAGGTTAGGTCTAAGAAGACAAGAAAAGAAAAGTATTCAAACTTATAAACTCTGGATAATAGTAAGATTGTAATTTGGAGAGTTTAAAATCTAAACTGAAACTTATGTATAATTGTGATGTGAATGATGTATCTGTATTAGCAGTAGATTATGTAATTTATACCTTCCTTATGCCATCTGGATTATTATCCGTTCGTCTGTTGGTTTGTGGTGTGTTGGAACCATTCTTGATTGTTTGGATGTGCGCTTGGACGACTGGGGAACTCTGTCCGTCGTACAGGGGGAATTCCCGGTCCGCTTCGGCGGTCGTCGGCGCGCGCGACCCGTTCCAAATTGTGGTTGCGGTCGCGGCTTGACAGTATATTTTATTTTATCTTATTTAGCATAAAGTAAAAATGAAAAAAAATGTTTATACATACCTAGAAGACCAGTAGTGAAAACCATAGGAGAATTAAGGCTCGGAGAGACGGAGACTTGTGAGTTGTGGCGAAGGTAATGGAGATTGTGTCATAACTCTAAGTACGGGACTATAGAGGCAGACTCAAGTATGGTTTATTCCGACCAAGTTGTGTTTATGTTGGCGGGCAACATTATTTTTATTAGCCGAGTGACGAAATAGACGTCCTTGTTTGACTTTCGCCTATTGCGCTTTTGAGCCGGGTTAGTGGTCTCTTTGTTCGACCCAGGTTGTCGACGAGCTGCTAATCGATTGTCTTGTTCACGGGAAACGATGCACCGCCGTAGGCGATCTTCGCATCGGCGCGGGTTTTTATGTGGGTTACTAGTTTAGTGGCGCGTCCCTGACAAATCGACGCGAGCGGAGACTCGGAGCTTCGCGATCAGTGCCACACTCATGGAAGTGATGCGGCAAACAAGTGGAGTGGTCAGACGCAGCAGCGAGCTGCTAGTGTGCAAGAGAGCGATGAACGACTCAAACGCAAGACTGTGGACGCTGGTGCGCACAGCTGCGGCTGTCGAGGACAGCTGGGGAGTTGCGGTCGGAAAGCTATTTTCGGGCGTGGTCGGCGATCGATTTTTTGCCCCTTTGGTTTTGCCGCCCAGAGCGTTTCGCGGCGGAGAGGGGAGATCATGCTTTTTTATTTCGGTGCGTCCGTCAGTGACTTTTGCAGTGAAGTTGTTTAGGTCCCGTCCTACCTTGATGGTGAAGATGCAGATCCGGGGTCGGAGATGTGATCGATCCATGGAAACACTCTTGTAGGATCTGTACACGCGCTGAGCGAGACAAAAGTGAATCTAGCCGCCCGCATTACCTGAAACAAATCCGCGAAGGTGTGGTTGGAAAGCGTCAAGCCGTTTTATTGAGTGCGAGCTCGCCTAGTCTCTCCCCCTATGTCATGGTGAAGAGTTTCGGGGAATGTTTTCTCGACATATTCCGGATAGCAAAAGCCGGTAAACTTCAGGATGAGTTTCTTAAGCCTGCCGGCCAAGACAGTCGCGTGCTGCGGTCCGGCAATATGAGCTGGAATTCTCCGTATCGGCATGTGTCCCCGAACGTGAGATGTGGTGCGGGGATGACAAGGACTAAGGCTCGACTGCTTTGCGTGGACTCTCGGCCAGACCCGGATCAGACGCAAGCTGGCGGCGGGGTTGCTGCTCAAGTTGCAGACTTGGTGAAAGTCCTGGACGGGCCTGTCGTATAGAACAGCAAGCTTTCCTCGGAGAAAAGCTGAGACACTACAATGAAAAGGAAAGAAACGGCCCACCACGTGCTGACACGATGGTCAGTTCAAGTTCCCAACGGACCTCGAGTGAGGATCGCGCTTCTCGATCTAGGAAGCTCCGGACGGATCATTATTCGGTCCCGGCCGAGATGTTGCAATTTGTGGAGGTCTCTCATTTTCCACAGCAATCGGTGAACGCGACGAGGGCAAGTGCTTCAAGTGGTGGGCTGCCGAGGCCATGGTGCGCGTACGAGTGTCCACAGGTGATAACGAGGCCTTGACACTGCAACGCCATTCCTACTTTGGTGACAGGCCGTGCCGGGGAGTGCACCTGCCGCATCGGTCAAGGAGCAGCCGTTGGAATGTGCAGCCAGAGATTCGCGACCGACTGCCAAGCATAACGCCGCAAGTATAAGCACCCAAGCTGGTGGCCTCCGTTGCATGACGACGTTGCTGGCATAAGTTATGAGATGAATGTAAGCAAGCATATACATTTGCATGATCCAAGTTGCCGGATTGTATAGCTATGCGTTCATCATTAAGTCAGTTTGCTACTAGCTTCTCATTGCCCGTCCATTAGTAGGGACTTAATAGTCGGGTTAAGATAGGACACCCGTACATCCTGCGTGTGAAAGTGGCTACCTCCTGGTGCAATTGAAAGCAAGTGGCGGTGGCAAATGGCTAGTGGTGATGTTTGGACGAGAAACGAGGCTCGCAACTGAACCGAGTGATGAAAGCGACTTCAAGGATGCCGTTAGAGATTTCGAAGTCTGGCGCTTTCATGTTTGGCGAACGCCGAATTATCCCAAAAGTATTCGGAAACGTGATTCGTAAGAATGAAACGGTGGAGATGAACCCACTTCCTAAATTGGTGGCCGGTTAGTGCCTGAGGCGGCCTGTGGCCTAGTTAGATCTTCGAGTGAGAGTGGACGAGTTTGTGCCCGTGTGGCAGGTCTGCATAGGCTAAGTTGCTGATGTTAGGCGTTCGTGTTGAGACGTGGTAGAGCTTAAGCGCATTCGTAGCTATAGATACTCGTACGAGTACGGGTTCGATTCAGCTTGGCCGAGGAATTTGCGCAGTTAGCCACTTCAGCTGGCTAAGTGCTTGAATGCGGCCATGGATTCACTTGTGAGGCTGTGCGCTCGCATAATGTGCCTAGGAGCCTAATAGAAACGTCTTTTTTTTTTTCGGCTGGGGGGGGGGTTGTAGCTCGTAAGAGTCGTGTAGGCACGACGGGTGAGTGCTTGGGACGACCCGTGCTTGCCGACCATTTGGTGGCTGTGGGAGCCTGGTCCCATGAGCCAGGCGCAGTCAGCCTGTGTATGAGGACACCGACCGATTACCTATAAGCGTAGGCCGGAGATTTGTTCAGGATTGGTAGTCCAACTTAGACCCGAGTACGTGGAGCCACGTGATGATCATGAATTGATGACGCACCGAGTGTGTAGTGACCCCAACAAGGATTAGATATAGTTGGGCGATCTTGTTAGCTCCTTTGAGTGTGTGCGAGTTCTCCCAATGAGATGCTCGCCCAATGATGATGGTCGCGCTTTGCGATGCGAGCAGGACGCTAGGCTGTCGTTGAGACAGTTTAGTCTAGCTACGTAGTGGGACTGTTGGCTCCACCCGTTTCACCGATGAGCCCCGTGAATGAGCTAAGCTCGAGTTCGGAACGAAGGGTTCGTGCATAATTTACCGCGGGAGTAGGAGTAGAGTGGCGTTTGGATCGGGCTGTACTGGTGTTTATATGAATAAAGAGAAACCGAAGTGCTCTTATTAAGGCACGAGTTAATGAAAGCCACGTGAATATTGGAGTTGATACGCTAAGTTAGGGAACAGCGAAGTGATAATGCTCTCAGGGGTAGTGAGGCGTAGAGACGTGCCGACGTGTGCCATCTCGTGATAAGCAAAATTCGATTGGATCATGAACGCACTCTGCATTGGCCGATGCACCAATGATATCTTGATATCATGCTGCTGGTCGGATGGAGTGGAAAGGTATGATGGTACCCAAAACAACTTCGGTAGCCGAGTTGTATGGTTAGTTTGAATCGCCGACGAAATTCTTTAAGGTGGGTGAGAATGTAAATCCCCGAGGTTTCGGAAGCAGAATTTATCGAACTTGAGCCAACTCGACTAAATATCCTAAGAGATGGATGACAATCCCATATCTTATCATTCCACTACTGTTGGAAGGCTATAAGTAACTAAAAAAGAGTTAAGGGTTTTTGCATCTGAACGGCGCGGAAAGAGAGTGGAAACGAATGTCAAAAAATGACATGCTGTGATTGTCTGTTACCGGTACAAAGCAATGGTTACTCGTTGTACAACAGCGGAAATAGCTCGGCTTGAGCTGCCATGCCTTGTACCGTAGCAAGGTCTATTGTACCGCGTACTAAGCACTACGCACGAGAGCAGCCATGCTCTCGGGTTGGCGTCTTGCCTAGGCCTGTACCGGCTACAAGAAACCGTGACGTAGCAGGAGCCCGAACAGCACAAAAGGTTTAGTATCTGCAATTTATAAATGATTGGAGGGCTTTATATAGCAATTGTTACCTAATGTAATAGCCCCTAAAAACCCTCTCCCTCACATCCATATCTCTCCCTCCTCTCTCTCTCTCGTTGTCCCTCTCCTCTCTCTTCGTGTAAGAAGGCAAAAAAGAAAGAGATAGAAAAAGAAGAAGAAAAAAAGGAGAAGATGTACGAGGAGAGAAGAGGATCATCACCGATCTATCATCCTCTTCATCTTCTATCTCTCCCATGGAGCCTCTAGGAAGACGTAAGCTTCAGCCTCTCATGGATAGAAATTCTTGATAGAAGGTTTTAAACCCCTAGATCTTGGTTTGATCTCACCTACCAGAGCTCTTAGAACCTCGTAAGGCGTAGAACACATAAACTCCATGTGTTACTAATCTCATGATGGTGATTTCTAGGTTTTTGCTAAAGGCACCCTATGAACGGTCTAATCTCCTAAATGAGCTCTAATAACTGGACAAGCTCTCTTTTGCATTTAGTAGATCGAAAATCGGTTAGTAATTGAGCAAGGTCATATTAGGGCTATCCCAAAGAACGGGCGTTTTGCTCATAATGGCCGGTCTTATCTATCTTTGACCCTTGGACAACCTCAATTGACCATACACGAACGCGTTTTAACATGCTCGGTTCGACAATCACGACGAACGGTACGCCAATTATTTGACGAAACAAGTCGTTTTGTACAGATAGCCGCAGCTACGCGAATAAGTGTCTAAAAATCGTGACGATCGGAACCGGAGATCTTGAGTCAAAATACAGGCACCGAAAAGACGGATCGCGATTCGGACGGCCTCGTTCGTTAAGATCGCCAAGATTCGGGCCCAAACGGGCGTCCGAGTGCCGGAGGCCCGATTGCAAGTGTCGACAAGCAATCCGGAACGCGAATCAAGGTGGGTGTGCGCTAACTCGATAAGCGACTAGGTCGCCTTTATGCTCTTAGCAATGTAATCTCATGGTTGAGGACGTCCATGTAGACAACGACAACAAATGCGCTGCATTACATAAATATGCATTAGAGAGAATGCAAGTAAAGTAAAGATTGCTGATGAGCCATGATAAAATAAATAATTGCAAGCCAAGTAATTGCGACGATGCATGTGAATAATAATGCATACGGTAAATGCCATGTATACTAATGAGCATAGAGCCATGCTAGTAAAGTTAAATAGAGAGCCTGATTTAATATAAGATGCAAATGACTAAATGAAAGCATGCTAGTAATTAATCTAGTTAACGTAAAGAAATGCAATGTACATTATGCATAGATGGAAATGCTACAGTAGAGGCATCAATGAGCATAGATGTATATCATGCTAGTCAAAGACGAGAATCAAAGCTAGCATCAACTGGAGGGCTAGTGACATGATAACCTAGGTAATAAAGTATGACAACTAGGTGTCGATAGATCGAGTGATTCGGTACTGTGTAAGACCATATTTGATTAGTAAACCTAAGTCGAACAATATAGGGTGTTGTGGCATTGACCTAGTGTTAGAAACCGTAGATCTGAACCTAGTAAACCTAGAGTGGACATCTAGGCGAAGCATGTATAAGAACCTAGCAAGTGTATCTAGTTAATACAGGACATAAACCTAGATATTGACCTAGCTTATGGTATATGGTATAAAGGCCCAGTCATAAGATAGGTCGACCAGTATAGCGGTTGGTAGGACCCGTCACTGTGGTAAATGGATTTCCGGAAATCCCAGACTTATGAGTGTCCCTGCGACAGGCCTAGCGGCCGTTCGAGCATTGCCGACGAGCTTCGCCCAGCTTCTGTTGTACATGGCGTAGACTGTGCCGATCATATAGTCAATCACCTCCCGGGGCTTAACCATTGTCGTGCGTTTGGTGCGACCATTTTCGACGCGGATGCGTTAAGCCATTTGAGACTGACCGCCAGAGAGTAGCTGAATCCGATACTGGAAGTACGTGCGGTGCCTCCAGGTGACTGAGTTCTGACATGACCGTTGTTGGGTGTGGTGCGACGCCGTTCGCCGCCGGACGTATCAGTCTCATCGACCCTGGTAAGTGCAACGCGATCCCACGATGGTCAAGTCTGTGGCTCGAGCCCAGTGTTCAGCTCCGGTGCGCATTCGCCTAGGAGCGCGGCGGTAGCAGAGAGAGTCGGTTAGCTGTTGAGCAGTATCGTTGCGGACTCATCCGCGGATGATTGACTCGAAGCCGAGTCGGGGCTGGTTAGCTATGATAGCTTAGAACCTTATGACTAGGAATAGAGGCTTGAGCCTTAAGTAAGTAGAACCTTAGAACGCTAGGTTATGTTGTACTCTAGGGAACTGGAATACCTTCAGATCTAAGTTATGGCTAACAGTCAAAAGTAGAATTCAAGATGATTACTGTTGTTGCATGATTTAATATCGATATTTGTGAGCATTCGCATGATTTAATTGATTAATTTACATATTATACATATCTGTTGCCCCTTATATCGCCTGACAGTAAGCATATCGTAGATTGCCCTCGAGCGCCCTATGGCTCCGAGCCTATCGACTTTCCATCTCTCTTT
>NC_033638.1:2364251-2366031 GCF_001540865.1 Ananas comosus
GGGCATAAAATGAACGGTCAAAATCGAATGACATCCCAAAATAGGATGATCTGATCCTTCAATTCAAGATCGGAGTTATTGATCTTTATCTATGTAGTGAATAGAATTTTCTATAAAAAATTCAACAAATTCCGATTGTTTTATACCGTTAAACTAGCAAGTATCCTATACCGACCATTAAAATTTGTCAAACTAGATTTTCACCCGTGCGATGCACGGCTAATATAATAATATAGAATAATAATAAAAATTATTATGTGATGACAATAAAAAGATTTTCTAAATAATTTTATATTTTTTAACAAATAAAAAAATATACTATCAATTTTAATTATAGTATATATTAAAGTACACAAGCGAGAGAAAAAAAAAATTGCGACCAAAGGAAATATTCAACTATTAAGCAATTCAATCCTACTCTATTATCGATGAATTGCGCATGTGCAAAATAATTTACAATTTACATTTGATGTTGCCAAATAAAATGAAACAAAATTAGATGAAAATTACAAATGACGATGATATTAAGCATATCAATGAGATCAAGCTATAACCTTTCATATTTACAACATTAGCCAAGAGTCGCACATACTATGATTATTTTCGACTGTGCATCTTAATACTTCACAAAATACTTAGATGTTGATTTTCAAAAAATATAGTAAAGAAAAAAAGTTTTGTTGCATGAATGATGAAAAGTTACAGGACAGTGACAGTCAGACGGAAAAAATACGAAATAAAATTACAACAGTAGAGAAAATAATATGTCTCTAGAGTTTTAAGATCCCTATAAATACGTTTAACGTATGAGATCGATTCGGAAAAGCTCTATCATCAAAAACGATTTATAAGTTAAGACGATCGTATCATAATAGTGTATATAATATATTGAGTAGGCCACTGTTATTAAGGAAAGCCACTTGTACTCTAACTTTAACCACCCATCAAACTATGCATGGGTGAGATATGGAGACAGGAATGAAATATTGACCCGGAAGAATATTGGAGATGCTCAATTTCTCTTCTTTCCTTAAAATTTCTCATCCATACTCATTCCTCGCTCATTCTAAACCACCCATCCATTAGTTTGAGATGGATCGAGAAAGTAGGAACACAAGAACTGCTGTGCTATTTTTATACCTCCATAGCACAGTACACCTGTTATATATATATATATATATATATATATAGTTGAGCTAGAATACTATCGATAGCAAACCGACACTTTTGCCGCCCATTTGTTTTTGATGATGGAGCCTCCAAATTGATGATTGGTATCGTTAAACATGATCTATACCATTTGAAGTATTTAGAAATCAAATTTCATACATTTTCGATGTTGTTCTCTTATCCATTGAGTGGGCACAAAAATGAACGGCTGAAAATGAATATTCTTAAAAAAATGATGATAGAAATTTTGTAATCAAGATCTAGAGTATAGATCTTGTTTTAAATAGTTTAAAGAATTTTCTAACGAAAATTTAATTGATTTGGATATCTTTACGCCGTTAAACGAGAAAACGCCTCATATCGATAATTAAAATTACAAATTTTGAAATCCTTTGATCATTAGGCAAATGATGTCGAAAAGATTTGAAATTTAATTTCTAAACAATTCAAGTGGTATAGATCATGTTCAACGGTGCCGATCGTCGATTTGGAGGCTCCATCATCGAAAACAAATGGGTGGCAAAAGTGCCGATTTGCTATCGATAGTATTTTAGCTCAACTCTCTCTCTCTCTCTCTCTCTCTCTCTCTCTCTCTCTATATATATATATA
>NC_033638.1:2366384-2367828 GCF_001540865.1 Ananas comosus
ATAGGAGAATGAAGGGCACATAGATAGTTCACTATAAATAGTAAGGGTATTATATAAAGTTGTGTACGGTAGAAGGGTTATTAGAATGCAAAATGGTAATTAGCAGGATAAGCAGCTGCACTAACTGGAACTAAGCTCCAGGGGTATATTAGAAAGACTTGGTAACATAATAAGGGGTTATTCCATGATTAGCCTTCTACAGAGGGTAAATATATAAAATCCGAAAGACTTTTCAGGGGATATGCAATGCCCTCATACTATATATATATATTATGAAAATTCGTCTTTTAATTTTTAAATTTGTTGAAAAATACGGCTAAAAATCGGATTCGGCAATTATTCGGATACGTGATTTTTACGGGTATTATGCGTTCACCAATTAAAAATTCGAGATAAAAAATTCGACTATATAATAAATATATAATAATTAATATACTATATATATTATTATTATAATATATATATATATATTAAATATATATATACATATATTTAAAATTATAATAAATATATATTAATAATATATAAGAGTTATATATTTAAAAATATTAATAAACTTAGATTTGTGCATATCAGAAGACTAATTTATTCTAATTAATCTCAGATAATTAACTATTCCACCCTAATTAACTCTCCCAATTAACTTTTCCACCATAATTAACTCTCTCAATTAACTTTCCCAATTAACTCTCCCAATTGACCCTCGTACAGCACCCCTCCTTGTCCCCTTCCTCCGGCACCGACAGCACCCACCTCGACCGCCGTCGCCACTCCAAACCTCGAGGGTGGCGACCCATGAGGCAATATTGGTGATCGGAGCTGCTGTTCCCGACAGAGGCAGAGACGAAGAACGGGTTTCTTAGCAACGAAGAAGGCGTCCACGGCGATGGTGTCGAGGTAGAAGGCACAATGATGCTACCGGTGGTGAGGGAGACGATGTCGACCCGCCGACCACAGCAATGTCGAATGTGACGAGAAAGAGGAGGAGGAGGACGACGATAGCGGCGACTCGCGGGCCATTTTTTTTGTGCGAATGAGGCGAGGCTTCTTGGGGGCGAAGGTGGAGACGGAGGAGCTGGCGCCGAGGTTGGCGGTGGTGTGAGCTGCTGGCGCTCGCGGCGGCGGGCGGCGGGCGGCGGGGACCCAAGTTGGGAGAGAGAGAGGATAA
This sequence comes from Ananas comosus, assembly GCF_001540865.1. Lineage (NCBI taxonomy): Eukaryota > Viridiplantae > Streptophyta > Magnoliopsida > Poales > Bromeliaceae > Ananas > Ananas comosus. Next base: position 2,367,553 of record NC_033638.1, read on the forward strand.
GTTGGGAGAGAAAGAGAGGATAATTTAAGAAAATAGTTTAATAAGGTAGGGGCAAAATAGGTATTTTAATTAGGTTTTAACTCTGGTACACATTTAACCCATGTTTAACTCGAGTTAAACTAACAGGGGATAACTGCGGGGGTATTTTGGAATAACGATGGAACATATGAGGGGCATTTTAGAAAGAAAAAAAAAAGTAGGGGTAGATCGGATATTTCCAGACGCATGAGGGGTATATAGGCAATTATCCCTATATATATATATATATATATATAT
>NC_033638.1:2368209-2453543 GCF_001540865.1 Ananas comosus
TATCAAAATTTAAAATTTTATATTATATATATATATATATATATATATATATATATATATATATATATATGAGTAAGTCTTGTGTCTTATTAAGAGCACGGAGGCCTCCGTGTTCCTAAGCCGTTTTCGATGATAGAGCTTTCGAATCGACGATCGGCCTCATTAGACTTGATTTAGCGTATTTGAACTATGTAGAAAATAATTTTTGTGATTTTTCGGTATCATTTTTCTAGCGATCGAAATGGCTCAAAATCAATAATTTTTAATGGTTGATGTATACCTTTTGCAAGTTTAACGGTATAGAAGTTTAATATACGAAAAATTTCAGGTTGCGATGTTAACTTTGATTTGGAAGATTAAAATGAAGTTTGAATTGGATGTGCATCATTCTAGAGTGTTTCTAGACATGTGGGAATGATTTCTGGAGGTAATTGAGTATTCGGGCACAAATCGGGCGTGAAATGAACTTGAAAGGGGATTTTCGGATTTTGACGCTAATTTTGACCTACGCGATCAAAGTGGGGTATGAATATTAATTGTAGTACCTCCGGATTATTTTGGAAGTGCGAGGATAGTTAATGGCAAATTCCGGAGATGCTTGGATGTAAAATATCGGATTTTTGATTACGTTGTTAATTTTGATCAAATTGATCGAAGTGAGGCCAAAATGAAATTGATTTGTTTCCGAGCTTAATTAGTAGCTTGTGGAGGTGTATTAGTATATTTTGGAAGTGTTGGGATGGACTCGGAGTAAGCTAGCTGCGCCAAAAGGGCTGCAATTGCTGCTGCTAGGCTGTTGGTTAGTGCAGGGACTGATTTGCGAATCTGCAGGGACTAATTTGCGAACCTGCAAGGACTGTTTTGCAAACTGCTGGACTGCAATGCAGTTTCAGCCTTGTGAGGGATTAGTCGGCAATTAGTTGATCTTATCACTTCACCCAGCAGCCCCCAGCCCTGTCTACGTGTTGGACTTCCTCCCTCTCTTTCTTTTCTTATCTCTATCTCCTCTTTTATCTCTCTAGAACCTGGTTGAAGCCTTGTGAGAGAGAGAGCTTGTGGAGTGGAAATTTTTGTTGATAGAGCTAAGAAGAGAAACTGTGGAGCTGACAAGAAGCTTGTGGAGCTGAAGAAACCCTTGGGGAAACTCCAAATCCAGGTAGAGTTGATGCTTAATTCCTGGTTGAGTTGTAGTGGCAGCTGTGAGGGTAATTTTTGAGTAATTAAGACTTAGAGAGGTGGTTTGGCAACCTTGATGTTTCAGGATTGAGGGGGAAGCTACAGAGTAGAAATTTCGGGCTTCTTTGGTGTCCAAACTAAAAGAGGACCAAGTGGAACTTCAAGCTCAGGTGAGATTAATGTAAGTTCCTGGGCTAATGGGTGTTAATTGTACTCTATACTGTAATGACTACAAAGAGAGTAGTAATGAGGCAGATTTCAGCATTGAATTCTGTTTATTATTGAAGCTGAAAATGAGCTAATTGGATAGCAAATTAAGATAATTATGGTTAGGTATGAATTGAAATTCAATTAGTATAACAGGGAGATGCAAATTGGAAGTCATGTGGGAGTTGGAGCTAGTGAAAATCACAAAACTGCATTGTGAATTCCATAAGCTAACTCTAAGTATATAGATGTGTGAGTGTATGCATATATATATATACTTATAATTAAGTGTTGGAAGATAAAATTTGAGCTAAGATCATATAAAACCCTGCTTCAAAGTGAGGTTATTTGTCCCTAATTTTCAGTTACTAAAGAATAGAATTGATGAGAGGCTTAGTAGTAAGAACGAGTATATGTATGTGTTAATAATATATGCAAGTTGGAGTCGAAATGCAAAGTTGTAGAATATGTGAATATAACTGAAGTTTAACCTCTTTTATTCTTTTCTAAATGAAGGTTAGACGTGCTCGGAAGTTCGAATTGACATTCCGACGATCTTACGACGCACTATTTAAGAAACGCTTCATTCTAGCTCTATTTGCATTGAGTCGCGAGAGCTAGTTGTTGACGTATTTCGAGACGTTGGTTCTAATCTGTTGGCATCCCTACAGGTGGGTGGTGCTATCCGAGGTCATCGAATCCCTCTTTATGTCTATGCTATCTTATTGAGCATATCTATATATGTGAATTGTCATGCCCCCGCCCCGAGGCCGATACCAATTTGGTCCGGTTCGGGCGCGGCGAACGGACCGCCGAACGGACAGCACCTCCCCTGTCCGCCCAAGGCTCGAACAACTAGATTGTGTACAACAAGTTCCCAGGAAACAACTTGAATACATACACAATCATACAACAACCACGAGAGCACAAACAGTGCTTATCAACTAAAGCAAGCAACACATGTAAAGCATACAAGTGATAAAAGAGAGATGTACTTAACTATTAATTCATTTAACTTTATACAATTATTTCATCCTTTACATTCTTCCAAAACGTAGGTACCATACATACAATCTTCTCAAAACCTCACCCTATACATCAATCTACTCTCAAACATAAGTACAGTGTAGGGCTAATGCAAAAGGAGGTAAGCTAGCTATATACATATACCGCTAGGGCGCTACGCCCTTGCCATGATCCTCACCGGGAGCGCTCGAACTCGGACCTGCAACACGGTGGAGTGAGAACTATGAATAGTTCCCAGTGGGTTCGGCCGCCGACTCGGCCGATCTCCCTACTAGGTCTAAGCAGGTACAGATAGATATGCAGATAGACAGATATGTAAAACTGAAAGCATTAGCAGTAATGAGCAACTATGAACTATGATCTATCAATGCCTCAATCCAGTATGATGCATGCATGGGACTCATAGTGAGAAGGCTGGCTATCATACTACCATGCTCAATAATAAAATCATTCATCCAATTACCCAATCTCTCGGCGAATGCAAGGTTCGCTCATGGTCTCACGTCTCTAAGTCTCATAGGGGAGGTGGCTAGCTATTCACCTACCCCGAGACCGCCTGTGGACACTACACTCGTCCAAGGGCACTACACTGGCCCCCTCGCGTGCCAAACTCCGGAGTGCACTACCTGTGAGGAGCTACCTCCACAGGTGCAGACAGGCTAAGTGAGCTCGATCCAATCTCATAAACTGGGAACACCCTAACCAACTGGAATTGGTGTCTCTATAACATCAGGTGTTCATCTGCTCAATCTCATAGTGTCTCAACCACACTAAAGTTCTCAAGTTCAATACCAATTAGGTGCCACTTGTTTTGGGTTCACTGTTTACTAGATGCCACTCGTTCTCTTGACAAGTTCTTGATACACTAGTTTCCAATACACTATGTTCTTATTCACATAGACATATTCATCACATATAGGGCGAACTATCTCATAATATTCTACTCATGCATACTAGGTTTTCATTCATTATATCCACAACTCGAACTATCACTAGCATGCAAAGATATGTACAATCACATTTAACACCCTATAATGCTATATTACAATATGTAAATGATCGACAATGTTACTCAGACATAAAGAGCAGCCCGACTGCTTCGGGATGGCACTCCCCCACCTCGTGGCGATGTCGTGAGTCTTCAAATGCGATTCGCCGACTTTTCGACGCCTCGTTGGCCTTCTAAGCGAGAACGAAGCTCCGAAGGTCTTCTTTGGCGATAACTGTGCACCCACTCGACGGATCGACGAACCGTCTTCGCCGACACGTTCAGAGACCTAGCAATTAGGTTTGCGACCACTCAAATTAGATCAAAACCCTAAATTTGCCAAAATCCCAAATCGAAGCCCTAGGTTTCAACAATGGAGAAATCCGCGGTGCGAGCTTCGATTTCGAGCTCGAACCATCTCCCTAACCTCCATAGGTTCCAATTGAACCAATACCAAGCTACTAAAACCCTAGCTTACAAAACCCACCATCAAAGGGTTTGGAGCTTACCTCTAAACAAAGCTCCAAGCTTGAAGAAGGAGAGAAGAAGATGATCCTCTTCTTCTTCTTAGCCTTCTCCTTCTTTTTTCTCTTCTTTTCCTTCCCCTTCTTCCACTCCTTCTTCTTCTCCTTCCTTTCTTTTCTAGAGAGAGAGAAGGAAAGAGTGTAAAAGGGAGAGAGAGCAAATGAGATGGAGAGATGGGTCCCGAAGCCTTCATATAGGCCATTTTGCAGATAGCCCCCTCAACTTTTTATTTTCTGAAACAACCCTCCTTGGGCCATTTTCGCAGTGAGGGACCGGTCCCAGCTCAAGGAGACCGGTCCCCGAAGGCCTCCCATTCGGATAGAGGGGTTTTCGCGTTCGGGAACCGGTCCCTACTCGAGAGACCGGTCCTCGGGAGACCGGTCCTTGTCCGAGAGAGCAGTTCCCGAGAGCTAGATTCTCGGGACTTAGCCAAATTTCGGTTTGTCTAGTAGGGTTAATGTTCGGGAACCGGTCCCTGCCTGCCAGGGACCGGTCTCATCAGAGACCCCCGCAGCCCAGCCCGATGGGACCGGTCCCTCCCTGCCAGGGACCGGTCCCCAAGAGCATTTCTACTCCAGTGCTGTTTTTGCACTGGTGCTCTCGCGGACATTTCCTCAATGCACTTTATGCATTATAACCACCTTCGGACTTTCCGAAGCTTACACACTCGACAATTAGTCGATTCCCAACGAAGTCTAATCCCCGAATTTCGAGAATTCACTTCCCTTACATGAATTGTTTCATATTCATGCATTATAGGGAAAAGTGTTATTATGCAATTGAATTTCTGTCAATGTAAAGAACATGTGGGCCATAGAATATGAACATAGAACTATATAAATGTGTGAATTTTACTGTGGACTATGATAATAGTAAATTTGGTCACATCATGACTAGAGATTTGGTTAGCATCGAGAATGAAATTGTAAAACTAGCATAAAGAACTAGTTAGAGTTAAAGTGTGGCATTGTCATTTGTTGGGCCCTCTAAAGGAGGATCAGATCATACTCACAATAGTTTATGTTCAAGGAAGGTCGCTCCTCCTTGAACGATGAGCTCCGGAGTAGTCATCTTAACTGGATCAGGAGCTAGCGTCTCCCCCAGTAGACAGTCCCGTCGGGATGTAGCTTGCGTCTCCTCGATACTTGGGATTTCGTCGGTGAGTTATTGTTAACCAAAGGGTTAACCTGTTTAATTGGGTAATAATTATGTACAGCATGCATGCATCAATTTCAGCTATTATCTACTGTTTCTTTCAACTTTGTACAGGCATTGTAGTAGTTACATGTTATAGCTGGTTACTATCTATTCTCTTTTCTTGCCTACATATGCCTGAATAGACCTAGTAGGTCAGTCGGCAAGGTCGGCAGCCGAACCCACTGAAAACTTTTAGTAGTTCTCACACCACTAATCATACAGGTTCCAGCTCGTGCGGGGTGATCGAGGATCGTGGTATAGACAGCATTCCATAGATAGTGGACATCCATTGAGTATAGTTGTACTTTATTTCTTTCATCTGTTTATAGTTGATGAAAGCAAATGTAAATTATTCATTTGAGAGATGGCAATGTATATGTTGGAAGAATGAATGTAATAATTATATAAGATTTGTATTTGATTTAAAGTAATCAAGATACAATGTATAAATGCTTTAGTTAGTTTACTTACACTTGCTTGTGTTGCTTGCCCTCGTGCAAGCCATGTATATTAAAATTTTTCCTAACATTTCTTTATACATGTTTATTGTTGTTGTTGAGCCTTGAGCGAATAAAGGAGGTTCTGTCCGTTCGGCGGTCTGTCGGCGTGCCCGAATCCGACCAAGTTGGCGGTTTCGGGGCGTGACAGATTAAATGGTATCAGAGCAATGCAAGTGAAAGTACAGGATGGACCTAGGGACCTTAGGAGGAAAAACCATAAGGATCTAGGTTCGTGAGAGACGAGAATCTTGGTAGGTGGCGAAAGGTTAAACCGATTGGGTCGTGTGTTGTATACCTCTAAAAAGGATCTTAGAGGTGGATTCAAGGTTTAGTGTATTCTCAGCAGGGAGTGTTCATGTTGGGTGCACACAACATGAAACCGAGTGATGAGAATAGGCTCCCTTGTATGACTTTCGCCTGATTTGATTCTGGGTTGACGATAGTTGTTTCGTGTTTGACCTTGAAAGTCAAGAATTGATCGCGTTGTCGGGCGTTTAGTGGTCTTGTGTAGCCGATCTCTAATGAGATCGATATGGTCTGGGATAAGTGGAATCCTTGAATTGACCGAGCTTGAAGAAAGCTTGAAGCTTTGGGGTCGGTTAGTCACGATCGTGGTAGGGTTGTGGCGATGAATAGTTGTAGTGCAATGTTAGCGAGAGGCTGTAGTGTATTTGGTGGATTGAGTCAATGGACTCTAGAAGACTTTGGAGTAGTTGATAACCGCACTGATTGTGGTTTGTTGTGGGTAGTTGGAAATAGTGATAGAGGTTGTTTTGCTGGAATTGGGTAAATTGACTTCTGGCTTTGCAGTATAGAAAGCAGATGAGGGCAATTGTGAATAACCTTTGTGGCCTTCAGGAAAGTTTAGTCCATCTGTTTTGGATAAAGAAATATTCGCGGGTTGAGAATCGGTGGTTTGGCTTCAGGGAAATCTTCCCTAGAAGGATTGGTGTATCGGGGATAGGATATAGAGTTTGTTGTTGGAATAAACAATAGGTGAACTTCCAGGTAAGTTCGAGAAGCTATAGCAGGGTGACTACTCAGTGAAGAAGTCTGTAGAGAGATTTTCTGCATGCTGAAGGGTGTTTGGTATACGTTGTGAGATGATGGAGACCAAGCTGATTATGATGTGTGGAAACTTCGATAGAGGATGTGTCGAAGTTATACATTCTCTTAATTTACAAATTTCTGATGAAGTATTGAATTGAATCTTATGGTTGAAGTCGGGTGATATTTCGCGCGGAAGGAACGCGAACTGATTAGTTGAGAATGGAGGATGAGCGACTAATGTATGGTTCGGGTGGTCAATCGAGTGTTAAGCAATACCCGGAAGAGAGTTGCAGTCGTCATTCTAGAATTCGGAAGGTCTATTGGTTGATTTTTTTCGAGAGGAATGGAAAGGTAACTTTCACCCGGCGAGGCCGCGTGTGTTGTTGAATAAGTGAAGTTGTAGTAGATGGATTTCGATAAGCAAATTGTAAAGCTGCAGGGACCAAATTGTAAACAGCAAGGCTGCAATGCACTTTTTGGTTTTTAAGGGATTAAGTTGCAGTTTTTCAGCCTTATCCCCTTAAAACTGGTCCCCTGCATATGCCCACGTACCAAACATCTCCTCCCACAGCCTCCTTCTCACCTCTTTCCTTCTCTTTCTCTCTCTATGTGGATAGAGCTCGGAATGAGAATGGAACTGATGAACTAACTCTTTAAGTATTAAGAGTAATAGTGAGGGTCAGATTAGAACGTTAGAAGACGCTTCTAGAGTTCGAGAATTCGGATGATATTCCGAGAGATTGTGTAATGGTGATGGCGTCGTTGTTGTGGCGTGGTTAGATGATCGCCTGGTTTTGGTGAGTTAGTCGAGTTGTACCTCAAATAAGTTGAGGGAATTTGTGTTTACGTATTATAGGCATAGGCAAAGTTGCCTAGCGCGTGATATCTAGTGAGAGACGCGATAGTGTAGGACACTTGAGTTTGGTTGTCCGTAAAGTATGGATTGTGGCTCAGCCGAGGGAGTGTGTTGGTAAATGTGAAGCCTGCCATGGATCACTCGTAGGGCTGGTAGCTCGCACTACGTGCTTAGAAGCCGATCGTGTTGCAAATTGCTCTATTGAGCATATGGTGAGTGGCAACGATTGAGGATATTACGTGAGAACGATCCGTGCCTGGACCATGTGTGAACCTTAGAGCCTGAGGCTGTTTGAGCAAGTATAGTCAGTTGTGTCTGACGGTAGCCCGATACCTATGGGTAGGGCAGAGATTTTGGTCGGAGCGGTAGTCCGAGCTTAGATCAGTGATGTGGTATGCCACGTATTGGACCATGTGGTTAGTAATACACGGAAAGTATAGGTTTGATCCAACCTCAAGATTGTAGGGGTTTGGAAATTGGATTGCTCCTAATTGGAGTAGGTGTGAGGTCTCAAATGGAGATTTTACCATGTGATGATTGGGTCTACGCTTGCGAGCGAGAGACATTATGTAATGTCGCGATTAAGTTAGGCGATAGGCCTACGTTGGATAGGTGGTTTGTTAACCGATTGCTCTCGAAATACGAGAGTTGGTGTAATATTATGAATCGAGGGTAGTGACCTTGGGAACGAAGTCTCGGTCCTACTGGTTGCCTGTTTTGAGTTGCCGAGTTAGGCGTTGATGAGGAGTTAAGATTAGAGACATGAACAAAAGTGTTCGTGGAAACTCGTGGCGAGAGATTGGTATAATGTGAAAGTGGCCGGAAAAGTAAAAGATGTTCTTGAGATTATTGTGTAGTGGAAGCCACGTGAGATTTTGGAGAATTATGCCTTCAAATCATTGGAGTGGTGGAGATGTTAGAATGAGCCTTTTATTGAGTGGAAATTTGTGTGTGAGTAAACATTCACAATTGAGCAGTGTATTGTGATATCGCAAGTAGCGATGCCAGTTAAGAAATCAAAGTAGACTCCACTAGAGTAATGGGTGAAATGGAAGTTACCTGATAAATTTGTATTTGACTCAAGATAGTCTACGGACCTTTCGAGTAAGCGCCGTGCAGGAATGATTCCCACCGTAAGAAAAACAGCTAGCACTATTCTTTGAAGTAAAATAATGCTTATTGGTATGAATTGGTTATCATTTATGGATAATAAGAATGATAACAGGGGCATGTTTAGTTGATGGTGCAGGTAGTTGTTGATTGTATGAGGAGAATGTTGATTCTAAAGCATATCCTTTAAGTGAGAATTGAATTAATGTGATAACCAAGACAAATAAGCATTTGATAGTAAATGATATTGGAGTATAGTAGGTCATCGAATATTGACTTACATTGCTGTTGGGACATGTTCTGGATGTGCGTGATTAATTATATTAAGAGGATTGATACAAGTGGTTACCAAAAACTATAAGATTATGATGCCAAATCTTAAGAATTGGGTTAGCCCATCTAGTAGGGGATGGGCATTAAGTAAGAATTGCTTTTGGGCATGAAGTATGTGAGGAAATGCACAATGAATTTCAAGTTGATTGAATATAACTCCTCAATTGTTCCAAGGAAGAACAATGGAATTACTAGATAAAGTAACTTGGGAATAGTGTCAATTATGCATTTTGGATTCGTGTGAATGAGGAAATTACAGAATATTATAATTATGTATATAGGTGGGTGCTGGAACCTATCTTCATATGTTTAACTGGATAAATGAAGATATGTAAGTGTATCCAAGTTTCGCGGACGAAACTTTTGTTAACGAGAGGAGATTATAATATACGAAAAATTTCGCGTTGCGATGCTAACTTTGATTTGGAAGATTAAAGTGAAGTTTGAATTGGATGTGCATCATTCTAGAGTGTTTCTGGACGTGTGGGAATGATTTCTGGAGGTAATTGAGTATTCGGGCACAAATCGGGCGCGAAATGAACTTGAAAGGGGATTTTCGAATTTTAACACTAACTTTGACCTACGCGATCAAAGTGGGGTATGAATATTAATTGTAGTATCTCCGGATTATTTTGGAAGTGCGAGGATAGTTAATGGCAAATTCCAGAGATGCTTGGATGTAAAATATCGGATTTTTGATTACGTTGTTAATTTTGATCAAATTGATCGAAGTGAGGCCAAAATGAAATTGATTTGTTTCCGAGCTTAATTAGTAGCTTGTGGAGGTGTATTAGTATATTTTGGAAGTGTTGGGATGGACTCGGAGTAAGCTAGCTGCGCCAAAAGGGCTGCAATTGCTGCTGCTAGGCTGTTGGTTAGTGCAGGGACTGATTTGCGAATCTGCAGGGACTAATTTGCGAACCTGCAAGGACTGTTTTGCAAACTGCTGGACTGCAATGCAGTTTCAGCCTTGTGAGGGATTAGTCGGCAATTAGTTGATCTTATCACTTCACCCAGCAGCCCCCAGCCCTGTCTACGTGTTGGACTTCCTCCCTCTCCTTCTTTTCTTATATCTATCTCCTCTTTTATATCTCTAGAACCTGGTTAAAGCCTTGTGAGAGAGAGAGCCTGTGGAGTGGAAATTTTTGTTGATGGAGCTAAGAAGAGAAACTGTGGAGCTGACAGGAAGCTTGTGGAGCTGAAGAAACCCTTGGGGAAACTCCAAATCCAGGTAGAGTTGATGCTTAATTCCTGGTTAAGTAGTAGTGGCAGCTGTGAGGGTAATTTTTGAGTAATTAAGACTTAGAGAGGTGGTTTGGCAACCTTGATGTTTCAGGATTGAGGGGGAAGCTACAGAGTAGAAATTTCGGGCTATTGGAGCTGAGAATAACCTGGTATAATACCTAATTAAGGTAAGCCTGTTCTGGTATCTGATCATAGTCAAATCAATTGCCTTAGAATTGATCAATATAAGGGTTTCTTGCTGTTAGTGTTGGCAAGCTGGTTGATCTTGGTCTCGTAGAGGGGCCGAGTAGAAGTTTCAGCTGAGGAAACTTGGAAATTGGATTAAGTAATTGCTTCTTTGTTAGGCTTAGTGTAGTTGCATAAAAGAAATGCTTCTCAGTCAGTTAAATTGATATAGATATGCAGGAAATTAAGAAGTGATTGTAGAAGTGTGAAGGGGCTGTCTTGTAGATCTTGGCGCCCAAATTGGAAGAGACCTGGTGAATCTCTTTGATATTTCGAATTGAAAGGGGGGACTTGGTGGAGCTCTGAATCCAGGTAAAGATGATATTTCTTCCTTGGTTTGAGTCCTATGAATTGCTCTAAAGAATGTAAACAATAATTATTTTATGTGTAGGAGCTAGGAGAAAACGTTAGTGAGGAAGTAAGTGTGCAGAATTTCAGCATGGTGCAGATTTTGAGGTTGAGCTGAAATTGCTTCCTTATTAGAGCTTCTTTGGTGTCCAAACTAAAAGAGGACCAAGTGGAACTTCAAGCTCAGGTGAGATTAATGTAAGTTCCTGGGCTAATGGGTGTTAATTGTACTCTNGCTTCTTTGGTGTCCAAACTAAAAGAGGACCAAGTGGAACTTCAAGCTCAGGTGAGATTAATGTAAGTTCCTGGGCTAATGGGTGTTAATTGTACTCTATGCTGTAATGACTACAAAGAGAGTAGTAATGGGGCAGATTTCAGCATTGAATTCTGTTTATTATTGAAGCTGAAAATGAGCTAATTGGATAGCAAATTAAGATAATTATGGTTAGGTATGAATTGAAATTCAATTAGTATAACAAGGAGATGCAAATTGGAAGTCATGTGGGAGTTGGAGCTAGTGAAAATCACAAAACTGCATTGTGAATTCCATAAGCTAACTCTAAGTATATAGATGTGTGAGTGTATGCATATATATATACTTATAATTAAGTGTTGGAAGATAAAATCTGAGCTAAGATCATATAAAACCCTGCTTCAAAGTGAGGTTATTTGTCCCTAATTCTCAGTTACTAAAGGATAGAATTGATAAGAGGCTTAGTAGTAAGAACGAGTATATGTATGTGTTAATAATATATGCAAGTTGGAGTCGAAATGCAAAGTTGTAGAATATGTGAATATAACTGAAGTTTAACCTCTTTTATTCCTTTCTAAATGAAGGTTAGACGTGCTCGGAAGTTCGAATTGACATTCCGACGATCTTACGATGCGCTATTTAAGAAACGCTTCATTCTAGCTCTATTTGTATTGAGTCGCGAGAGCTAGTTGTTGACGCATTTCGAGACGTTGGTTCTTATCTGTTGGCATCCCTACAGGTGGGTGGTGCTATCCGAGGTCATCGAATTCCTCTTTATGTCTATGCTATCTTATTGAGCATATCTATTGTCACGCCCCGAGCCCGATCCCTTTTGGCCGGTTCGAGAGCGTCAAACAGACGCCGAACGGACAAAGCTTCCCCTGTCCGCCCAAGGCTCAACACAAGTATCAATAGAGTACAATTTGCATAAGCGGAAGCATACACAATGGCTTGCACGAGGGCAAGCAATAGCCAAGGTGAAAGAATTAATAATTCAATATACAAATAATATGACTAAATTTAAATCACATACATGCATCCAACTATAATCAAGTTGTTCACATTCTTCCATCATTTCTTTTTACATCTCATTTCATCCAAAATATAACTTTTGACATTTAAAATCAAGATTCTTTACATCATTCATTAAAGGAAGTTTGTGATACTAAAATCATCAAATACAAAAGATGATAGTAAAAGGTATGCAACTACAAATGATAACCATCTCGGGCGGTCTCTACCTAGGGCGCGATGCCCTTGCCGCGATCGTCTGCCGGCTCGCTGGGTCCCGGCTCTGTGAAATAGGGGTGTGAGAACTACAACAAAGTTCCCAGTGGGTTCGGCAACCAACCACGCCGACTATCCCACTAGGTCTAATCAGGCATAATAGAATGAAAGGAAGAAAGTAACCAATTAACAGATGCAACTAATATGCCTGAACGATATAAAATGATATGCACAATGTAAAGCTCATGATGAATGCAAGGTCATAGTGTCAATACCCAATTTCATGGCTAACCCGTAGGTTTCGCCCTCAACAAACTCACCAACTCAAAATCCCAATGATCGGAGAGATACTCGCTACACTCGATGGGACCGCCCTCTGGGGAGATACTCGCTACACCCAGTGATGTCGACTCCGGAGCATATCGCCCGAGGGGGAGCTACCACAACCTCGAGCAAGGACTAAAGTGAGTACGATCAATCCTACAGTTGAGGATTCCAAGTTCAATCCATTTCTTAACTTTAAGGAAGACTATGCTCAATTAACCCTTAACACTAAGGTTGAATGTCATAATATATCAATCGTTCTTGTTCTTGCATTCTTTACTACCACTAATGTCATATAGACTATCAGGTTCTTGAACTCATGCCACACTTGTTCTCTAAATGCTAGATTCTTGTCCTCATGCCAAATGCCACACTTGTTTACTAAGGATTCTAGACTCGTCGATGTCACTTGCTAGATCTATGTCAAAGTGTCACTTTTCGTTTACTAACCCTTCTAGGTTCTTGTCACAATCATGCATACATAGGGATCATCAGTTTGCGAGACGGCTTACAATATTTAACATGTGGCATTTTAAGTGGTGTACATTTAAACGGTGACAGCAAAACTTCGCAGATGGTACGCGCGTATTATGCAAGATGTCTACAAAAATGCACAAATGTCTCAAAATATGACACTTAGAATAGAGAGATTTTCAGTGTCCCTTGGAATGCACCACCCAACCTTAGATGGTGTACAAAGTAGCTCGGTAAATTTCTTTGAAATTTTTGAAGTCCCTAATCCGCGTGCTGCGGCTATCTGTACGGCAAACGACCGTTTGTCAATAACTGCATAACTCGTCGGATTGTTCGAACCGGGTTCCAAGCGTTTAAAATACCCTTAATTAGTTCCATACAATGATCAAAATAGCATCAAAAACCTAACTTCGTGGCAAAACCCCTCATTTGGGATGCCTAACATGCAATTTTTTGCATTTGTTCTCTTAAATTGATTAATTGCTAGCAAAGAAAGCTTAGAATCACTAGGGAAGCCCTCTCTATAGATTCCTGTAGCTTTTAGCAACCAATCCCTAGACCATCTACTTTGAGCCCCTTAGTAGATCCACCATTGAGAGGTCGGTCAAGAAATCATGTTTTCATGGAGTCAGTGTGTCTTTAGAGGATTCTAGGTAATAGAGGATCAAAACTCTATCCCATCGATGGCAAGCTTGTTAAAACCCAAACCTAGACTCTCTTCGTACAATAAACTCACCTTGCGATGAGCTAACAAAGTCCAACCTTTGTTGGAGAGCTACTAAAACCTCCAAGCCTCAAATCCCAATTCTCTTTTTCTTCTCCACCTTCATCCACCAAACCTAGGGTTTTTTCTAGAGAGGAGAAAGAGAGAAATAAGAGAGAGAGAGTGGTTTTGAGAGTGTGCTAATTTGAAAGGGGTACGAGGCATAGGCTCATAGCATGTTGCCAGACCAATTTGCAAACAAACCCCCCACAAACGATGTCATTTTGCAGTCAAACCTTCAATAAGTACTGTCTGGGGGCTTCTAGTTCTGGTGGAATACCTATATCCGGGACTACAATGACAAGCATCTTCTTAGCTATACGGTGGACGGTACAAGACCAACACCATATGTAGCCACAAACTGGGAGATGCTGCCTCTCTGGTGCGCGAGGTGTCTGTACCGTACACGGGGGGTCTTGTACTGGTACAAGAGGCCTGCGATTGCAGCAACCCGAGAGCCTACTCAGCTCGCGATTGCCACTGGTGTGTACCACGGGTACACCATCACCTGGTTCTTGCTTGTACCTGGTTACAACAGCGTCTCCAGTTCGCGCTTATACTTTAGTGCTTCGTAGTTCGTATCTGCTAACCTACGCGCGTCGCGTCGATGCCTAAAAACCATTCTAAGTATTCCAAAACTCATTTTTAGCGCCTTCAACAGATTTTAATCGTGGAATGCAGAGCGAACTTGTCTCTCGCTTCTTTCGACACTTCAACAATTGGTTAAAGTTCAATATATCGTTTCGGGTTTCGATATGTTCATCTATATATGTATGTATCATATTCAGCATTATATGGAAAGTTTATTATGCAATGAATTTCTGCAATGTAAAGAACATGTGAGCCATAGAATATGAACATAGAATTCCTTATAAATGTGTAAATTTTACTGCTGACTAGGATAAGTAGTAAATGTTTGGACATCATGACTAGAGATTTGGTTAGCATCAGAGAATGAAATTGGGATAACTAGTATAAGATCTTAGCCTTTATGATAGTTTAAAAAAGTGTTGGCATTGCATTTGTCTGGAGCTTCATCTAAAGGCAGTAATCAGATCATATTTCATAATCAGCTTGATGTGTGCATAGGGAAGTCGCTTCCTTTTGAACGTATTGTAGCTCCGAGTAGTCATCTTTAACTTGGCGTTGCATGAAGCTGATTAGCGGTCTCCTCAGCTTAGGACAGTCCCGTGCTGGAGATTGTTAGGCTTAGGCGGTTCTTCCCGATAATTTGGGATTTGCGTCGCGGTATTGTTAATTGTTAGACAAAAGGTAGTTAGAAACTCATGGGATTCATTGTATATTACAGTAATAATCATTAGTTATTGATGCAGATGCTCGTTCATGGCTCGGTATTTTCATAATTTTCAGTCTGCTTATTGAATTCCTTAGGTTGTTTCTAGTCTGGGTTGGTTGTTATACAGGCTCTTGACTGTACATGTAGTAGTTTTATGCATTGTTATCAGCTATCGTTCGGTGGTTCACCTCGGTTGCTTACTGTTGACTGATCGACTCTTATTTAACTCCTTTTCTTGACGCCGGCATCTATGCGGGTATGCCAAGGCTGAATAGAAGCGCTAGTGGGGGGGCATGGAGTCAGTGGGCACTTTGGCTGGATGCGACGTTGGTAATTATCCATATCGCAATTGATTCGCCAAGCTCGAGAGTGGATCATTTCGAGCGTCTGGCAGCGAACCACTGGGAACTTTTAGTATTCTGCACCACTAACCTATACTGGTTTCCAGCATCCCCGATGCGGGCGGGTGTTGATCCCGAAGGGGGTGTCTTTTCGGTGATCAAAGGAATCGTGGATGGACAACATGTCGCCCATAGATAGTGTGGACATCCATTGAGTATAGTTGTACCTTATTTCTTCATCTGTTTATGTGATGAAAGAAATTATAAAATTATTTATTGGAGAGAAAAATGGCAAGTGTGTATATGTTGGAAGAATGAAATTACATATATATATCATGCCTGGATTAGCTTCCGTGTGAGATTGATCCTTACAGCCGAAGTCGTATATATATTATTTCTATCTTATGTATGATGCATATGCCGGCTTAGTTGGTACATTTCCAGGTGTGAGCAGATAATGATTTAACTTTTACCACGTTGCCTTTTTTTTGTTGCCTCGTCGTTGCAGCCATAGTATATTTAAAATTTTTGCCTGACGATTCTTATACGATGTTTTGTTTTGTCTCTTTGAGCCTTTGAGATCCGACACGCGAACAGAGGAGCGGTTATTTCATGGTACCGAATTTCGTGTCGGGTCTTCGGCGTGCCCGATATTCGACCAATTGGCGTTCGGAGCTTGACAAGAAGTATTCAAATCAGATGAAATTTGGATTAGAAATTCTTTATACTATGTGTATTCAGATCTAGAGATCAGTAATGGTTTGATTTCCGATTTTTAATCGCTATTATCAGCCATTTTTATGAGATTTTATTTTTCATGCCTTTCTATTCACACCGATTTCAATCGTTAGCGTAAATATATCGGTTGAAAATCACAACAATCCATTATTTATTTTCTAAATTACTTTAAATATTGTCTTAAGAGTTCAAAATCTAATGAGTGTTCCGATCTTGTTGATTCTAAATACTTAAATAGATTAATGTAATTTTAAATTTAAATTTTTTATTGTTGATGGTAGCTTTATTTGAGCTTTCTTTTTATAACATCTTATAATGCTTTAATCCTTTTGTATATTTTAGGGCTGAACTCCTGGACTGAAATTTAGTGACAGGTCTTGCATGCGCCGTGTTTCGGGCTACTATAGTTTGAATCCGTGCGACTGCTGTGCTTGAGTTATATTAAGCACCCCGCGTTGCCGGGAGCGGCACTGTTGAGTGCGCAGCACAGTTTGCCGCGAGCGATACGCGACGTTGCGGACGGACGCTATTGTGGCTTCTTGGGTCTCCAGTGAAAGCGTTTTGGCCACAGTATATATCCTCTAGTGTTGTGGCGCGAATTACGCTTGCGCGCGCTTGCGTGTGCAACGATGAGGCTATTTTACTTTCAGCCCACGATAGCTGTTGCGGTTATGATGGCTTCTTGAACTCGGCCGTGAGATACTCTCCGCTTGCTCCCTGCGGCTACGCCCGGCGGGTGTCCTGCCGGTTATTCCACATCTGGGGGACAATGTTTACGTCGTTGCCAGGTCACGTGATCGCTCCGGGACTATGCTGTTTCCGTACCTGGGGACGGCGGGCTGAACCCGCGGACAGACTTGGGCCATGCGCGCTGCGGGCGGCGGGCCGGCGCGAATGCGAGCCCGAGTATTGCGGGCCGCATACAAAATAATAAATTAAATTAAAATTTAAAATTTTTCTTTTGAATGTTGCTTATTTGGCTTTCTTTTAAACATCTTCATATAAAGAAAAAAAAATACTGTATTGAATTTTAAATTTTGTATTTGAATATTGAATTTTAAAATGTTAAAATTCGAATTTTTAAATTTTTTTACATATATATCAACATTGTTCTTTAGATGATCCAAATGGCTTATTATTTTCTCTGTAGGAGAGCCAAATGACTGATTTTTTTCTTGTAGGAATGTGTTGCGGACTTTTGTAGGTGTAGGCTAATATCCACAAACAAATATGCAAGTTTGTTTTTGTTTGTTTAATTATTGGTACTCATTTTATTCTGAAAACTACAAATCCTGTTGGTAACTTAATATAGATTATATATATACTTGGAGTTAGATATATTTTAATCGGTTTATATGCAGGCCGTATTAGTGATTCTCCTATCATGCTTGTCAAACCTCAAACTTTTATGAATGTAAGTGGTGAATCTGTAAGTAAATGCCTATAACCCATCTAAATTATGTACAAATATCTGAAGAAATATTTATTATAGTTCTATTCTAGTTTTATGATGCAAATTGGGACTTCTTCATGTAGGTTGAATCGCTGGTTTCATATTACAAGGTACCACTGAATCAAGCACTTCTGGTATATATATTATATTGTTGTTATGCAACTATTGATGTTTCGTTCTTACTATTAGTTTTTGATGGATTTTTAGTTCTACCTTCTGCAAAATTGTTTGAAATTTCACCATTTAAAATTTAACAATTGATTTTTTTTAATTCAATCTATAATTTAATATGTAAAATATTAAAATTTAAAATTTAAAATTTAAAATTGTATATTTTTCCTTAATTATTAAAAATAAATTTAAAATTTTTCTGTTTTAAATTTTATATTTTAGTTTCTGAATTGTAGATTTTAAATTTTATATTCAAATTATAAAATTTAAAATTTTAAAAATTATATATATTAATTTACTAAATATATCATGGAATGTCAAATTACCTAGCTGAATTTTTAAAAATTCAAAATTACAATGAGTTATTCGATGCATATAAAAGTTTAAAATTAGAAAGATTAGGAATCAACAAAACTCTAACTAAAATCATATATTCAAAATATACAAATTGAATTAAGATAAAATGTATTTTTTAAAATTTAAATGTTCAAAATATTAATTTCAAATTTTAGGGATTCTTAAACAAAAGGCGTTATAAAATCTTTAATTTTAAATAATACATAAATTTTACCGCACGGGAAGAGGCACTTAGTGTAATATAAGTATATAGTATTTATATCACTATATATTTGGGAAAGAAACCCGTGAAAACGGCTGTGTACGATTCTCTTCGATAGCCGATGAGCAATAATTAAGAGATAAGGGCAGCGCTAGCCGTACGTGATCTGCTCTTCACACGTGTTGGTGTGTAGAGTTGATTAGGAACGTTTAGCAAGGTACACTTTCCGCTATTTGCTCAGCATGAGTGCAGGTTCAGTGGATTACTTTTTATTACAAAATAGGCGTTTTTTTTTGGAAGTAAGATAGTATCTATCCAGCCGACCACCTACACCATCATCTCAACCCTCACATCTCTCCAATCCAAGAGCTTAAAAACACACAAGTACACTGTGTGATAGCTTGTAAAGATATTCTAGCCCTACCTATATATATATAATATATAATATTATATATATATATACTTATTAATATATATATATAATATATCAAATATGACTGGAAGCGTTATTTGGGGGACCGGAGAGAATTTGAACTAAATAATTAGGATCCATGATGATTACGAGAGATCTAGGTCTCCTGTGCTTGGTAGCGTGGCTGCTCGCGGGAAAGGCAGCTAGTTTAGCCGCGAGAAGAGCAGAGAGGAGGGACGTGGCTGCGAGGCAGGCGGAAGCCCTCGACGAGCTCATCTTCGACGCTGCCAACTATAGGCTGAGGCGGCGGCCCCAGCAGAATAAGTATAAGCAGCCTTACGATGTCACCGCCGCCGCCGCCGCCGCCGCCGCCGCCGCCGCCGCTGCCGCTGCCGCTGCGTTGCATCCGCAAGACGGGTCGAAGGAGGGCGACAAGATCGCCGCGTTGCCCGGCCAGCCTCAGAGTAACAATTCTGTGGATTTTGATCAGTACGGGGGCTACGTCACGGTCGACGCGCAGCACGGACGGGCTCTCTTTTACTACTTTGCCGAGGCAGCCCGCAGCGCCGATCCTTCTTCCCGGCCTCTCCTTCTCTGGCTCAACGGAGGTCAGACCAGCTATATATATATATTTTAATCACGTCCACTTCCAGATCTCCCTGCAGTTAATAATTAGATAAACAAATAGTAATTTGTTTGTTGAGAATTTTATTTTATTTTATAATTAATCCGCTAGCTGCTATATATATATATATATATATGCGCGTAACTGCATGCTGGTCGGGAATTGATCTAATTTTCATATGATCAATGATTTAATTAATTAAATTAAGGGCCGGGATGTTCTTCGATCGGATTCGGCGCCATGGAGGAGCTCGGCCCCTTTCGTGTGATGAGCGATGGGAAGACGCTGTACCGGAACCCATTCGCGTGGAACAAAGGTGCGCNATATATATATATATATATATATATATATATATATGTATGTATAACCATGACAAATATATGTATAAAACGCACGCGCGTACGTATATGTGCACGACAGTGGCGAACGTGCTGTTCCTGGAGAGCCCCGCGGGAGTAGGCTTCTCCTACTCGAATACCAGCGACGACTATGAACGGAGCGGCGATCGGAGGACCGCTGAGGATGCCTACGCCTTCCTTGTCAACTGGATGGAGAGATTTCCGGAGTACAAAGGACGAGATTTCTTCATTGCCGGCGAGAGCTACGCCGGACACTACGTGCCTCAGCTTGCTCAGACCATCCTCCACCGTAACAACGCTAGCAAGGATCAAGCAGCGGGAAGAGAGAACATTGCGACCATCAACCTCAAAGGCGTCATGGTACGTACCTACTTTCGCATTAGAAATACATATATATATATATATATATATATAGAGAGATGAGCTAGAATACTATCAATAGCAAATCGGCACTTTTGCCACCCATTTATTTTTGATGATGGAGCCTCCAAATTGATAATCGGTACCATTGAACATGATCTATACTATTTGAAATATTTAGAAATCAAATTTTATACATTTTCGATATTGTTCTCTTATTCATCGAGTGGACACAAAAATGAACGGTTGAAAATGAATATTCTTAAAAAAACGATAATATGAGTCTTGTAATCAAGATCAAGAGTATAGATCTTATTTTAAATAGTTTAAAGAATTTTCTAATAAAAATTCAATTAATTTGGATATCTTTATGCCATTAAACGAGAAAACGCCTCATATCGACCATTAAAATTACAAATTTTAAAACCCTTTGATCATTAGGCAAATGATGTCAAAAAGATTTGAAATTTAATTTCTAAATAATTTAAGTGGTATAGATCATGTTCAACGGTGCCGATCGTCGATTTGGAGGCTCCATCATCGAAAACAAATCGGTGACAAAAGTGACAATTTGCTATCGATAGTATTCTAACTCAACTATATATATATGTATATATATATATATATACATATACATTTGGGCTTGTACTTGATCGCTACATTTAATTAGTTTAGAGCACGTACTGACGATCATCGTGAAGGGAACTTCTCAAGATGGGGAATGCGGTGATAAATGACGAAACGGACACAAGAGGAATGTACGACTACTTCTGGACTCACGCTCTGATATCCGACGAGGCCATCGGTGCGATCCACAAGAGTTGCAACTTCTCAGCAGACAGCGGCGACCAATCCCAGAGGTGTCTACAGGCCCTCGAGAGCATCCAATTCGGCAACCTTGATATCTACAACATTTACGCCCCTCTGTGCTTGTCACCAGGCGTCGCCAATAGCCAGCATCCCAAGAGACCTTCGGTTTGTACATGCACGCCTATAGATACAAAGTAGCGCAAACTAATTCAACTATGTATATATAAAGTAGGTCTTGCTTGCTATTAGGAGCACGGAGTCCTCCGTGCTTCTAAGCCGTTTTCGATGATGGAGCTTCCGAATCGACGATCGGATCCGTTAGACTTATCTAACATATTTGAAGTATCTATAAAATAAATTTTGTGACTTTTTGATATCATTACCTAACGATCGAAAGAGTTCAAAATCAACGGCTGAAAATAAAAATCTCACAAAAAGTGTTGATATGGCATTAAAATTTTCGATCAAACAGATTGATCTTGCTGTAAATAGTATAAAGAATTTTCTATCAAAATTTTATTTGATTTGAATATTTTTACACTGTTAAACTTGCAAACGGTATACATCAACTATTAAAAATTATTGATTTTGAACATTNGGAAAGTAGAGAGGTTCATCAAACACAGTACCACATAAAATAGAACTTAATGACACTGGCCAATTTAGGCAAGCAAGATATAAAGAAAATGATTCACTTTTTAAATAATTTACATACTTCTATTTGTCATATCTGCAATGCAAATCTAGTTATAAATTACAAAGGAAGCTCCTGACATCTGCATGTCTAAAGAATTTTCAGAACTAACAAAGTTGCTTGAAAAAGTATATTTAGGCAAGCAGAACTGGAACCTAAAAGAAATGGCTAATTGAGCGGTTAAATAAAAGCGGGGTTTTCTCATTCAGATATGCAATATCAGTCTATCAAACTTCTAGCAAACATATTTCAAGATAAAGTAGCCAAGGTATAAGGACCTTTAGTAGTGGGCGGATGTTACGACATATTTAATATCTCATGCTATATAAGGATATTATATATTACGACATATTTAGAGTAGGATTATATAATATGAGATATCTAGTTATATTGTTACTATATTAGACATTGTTACTATATTAGACTAATCTCTTGTACTATATAACATCATCAATAGAATCATGAGGGTATGCTTTTTGCCCTTCTTTCATGACATCAGAGCAGGAACTCTAATTTGGAAATATCGATCCATAGCCACTATTCACCACAAGTCTCATATTCTTCCATAGTTGCATTTTTCTTTTGGTGTTCTATCTCCCCTTATCCTTGAATTTTTATCTCCTCGGCACTGCTACAGTACCGGCGCTACAGTACCGACGCTACAGTTTGTGCTACAGTATGACCGCTACAGTACCAGTGCTACAGTGGTTCTGCTACAGTGATTTTCAGCCTATTAGAGTTTCTTCTTATATCGTTGGTGCTGTTTGCTGGTGTCGCCTGGTTGATCTCAAGTATTAGGTTCAACTCTGACTCCTTTATATCTTTCCTCTGGATCTGTGATTACTTGGTCTATTTTTCGAATTTGTCTCTTTCGTGGTAGATCTTTTTTTTTTTTTTCCTTCTTGGTGGTAACATGTCTTCCTCTTCAAACCTGCCAGTAAAATATCAAAACTCTCATACCACTTGAACTCACGGATTCCACATATCTGGTGTGGAAACAAATTTTTCTTAATATTTTGGAGAGTTTTGATGTTACATCGCATGTGGACGGAACTGGTACTGTACCGCCTCAAACTATTGAAACTGATGATAAGAAAACAAGTGCAAACCCCGAATATCAAAAATGAAAAAGAAAAGACACCACTATACTCTCATGAATAAATGCCACTCTTTCTCTTAGCATATTACAGATAGTTGTTTCTAGTTCTCCTAAAACTGCATATGATGCTTAAAAAACTATTGAAGCATATTTTCTTGATAAAACTGCTTCCACGGCTTTCTTTCTAAAGTCCAAATTGCGAAGTATCAAGAAAGGTTCAATGAACATAAGCGATTACATGCAAAAGATTAAATCGATTGGTGATGCTCTTCAAGTGATTGGTAAAACTGAGTCTGACCATAACTTGGTCATGACAGTACTTCTTGGGTTACCGGAAGAATATAGAAGTTTTGTCAGTGCCCTTAATACACATCAACATAAGCCCATAAGCAAGCTGAAATAGATGGACTGTAACATATCGAAATCTCGGCAATTAAATTCGAACCTTGGTCAAACTGACGAAAGTGTGAAATTGGTACACTTCGGAGAGGCCGAAGGCGTCAAGTAATGCAAAATGCATCACTGGGGATCTTCAAGAGCTTTCGGAAATCAAAATCTGCAAACTGCAGGTTTTGTGCTCTCGGGGACCGGTCCCTAGTGGGAGAGACCGGTCCCCGAACACGTAGGCAGCGAGGTGGCTGAGAAATCGGCTAAGTCCTGAAAAATCAGCTCTCGGGAACCGGTCCCTGCGAGGAGAGACCGGTCCCCCAGAGACCGGTTCCATCGAGGGAGACTGGTTGCATCGCGCGCAGCCTGCTCATTCCGTGGGAGGAGCTCTCGGGAACCGGTCCCAGGTCGGGGAGACCGGTCCCTTACTGCGAAAAATGCCCAGTCTAGGCAGTGCACTAGAGATAAAGTGCGAGGGCTTAAATGCAATTGTCACAACACCTTATATGGCTCAATCCTCTCCCCTCTTCACAGCAAACACCCCAAACACAACACCTTATATGGCCCAATCCTCTCCCCTCTTCACAGCAAACACCCCAAACACAACACCTTATATGGCCCAATCCTCTCCCCTCTTCACAGCAAACACCCCAAACACAACACCTTATATGGCCCAATCCTCTCCCCTCTTCACAGCAAACACCCCAAACACAACACCTTATATGGCCCAATCCTCTCCCCTCTTCACAGCAAACACCCCAAACACAACACCTTATATGGCCCAATCCTCTCCCCTCTTCACAGCAAACACCCCAAACACCTCTCCCTCTCATTTCCTCTGCTCTCTCTCTCTAGAGCTCACCTAGGGCTTGAAGGAGAAGAAGAAGAAGCTTGGGGGAGGATTTTTGGTGGATTTGGTGGGTTTAGGATCTCTCCTATAAGAAGGATCTTGGAGAGCTTTGGACCAAGGTATGGTTTCATGAAAACCTAGGCTAGGGTTTGGATTTCTCCCAAGAAAACTTAGGTTTTGGAGCTTCTTCGATGATTAGAGCACCTCTTGAGGCTTGAGCTCCATGAAAATCCATGGAAGCCCAAGGTCCTCTCATGATGAACTTCTTGGGTTCATCTTGGATGCCCTAGAAATGGCTTAGTTGGCCTTAGATGAGCACCAAGAAGCTTGACAAGCTCTATTTTGCTTGTTTTAGAGATCAAAACCTAGGGTTTAGCAATGGATTTGGTTAGGGCACCAAATTTGGGGCTTTTGCCCTAGAATTTTTCAGGGGCGAATTGACCCTGTAGAAACCTAATTGGAGGTGTCCTCGACGCGTTGGGCAACTCCGTTTACGAAAATATTTAAGTATGGTTCATGTACAAAGGGCCTAATATGGCACTATTTTGGTAATGGGACTTGGAATCGGCTTTCGTAAAGTTCGAGAGTCGTCGTATTCTACACCTACACGACCCCTCGAGTTGGGTGGTGCATTCCAAGGACCTCGGAAATCCCTTTATGTCTAAAACTAGATAAATTGTCACGCTCCGGATTACACGTTTTCCGGGCACGCCGACAAATCCGCCGTATACGAAGGAATTTTTCTTGTATACGAAGCGACAACTGTACCTGTAAAATATACAATACTACAAACAGTAGTATAGAGCTGCTAGAAGAACTAGAAAAGTAAAAGAAACCGAGTTCTATATACATACACTGAATCCCAGAGTACAAAACTACTCGCGCTGGCGAGTTAAAAGTCTATATGTACATGAACCCAAACCAAAACATTTACCTGCAGTAGAGGTGCCTCTACTTCTGCTCCTCGGATAGGGCTCTAACTCACGATGCCCTTGCCTAGATTCTGATCAGCAACAGCAGCAGCCGAAGACGAAGGGTCTACAAAAACGGGATAACAACTGGGCGTGAGAACTACTGTAGAAACAAGTAGTCCTCAGTGGGTGCCGCCCTCAACAATCATCGGTCTACCCACTAAGTCTACAAAAGGTAATAAGGCTAGCAGGAAAAGCTGGAAAGAAAACTACAGCTACATATCGCTACACTAGCATGATCTACACTAACCAACTGTAGTAAAAGTCACAACTGACTCAATCTCACTAGGGAGTGTGAACACACCCGTCCCGCCTGTCGGATCGAACCCGTAACCTACTCCAGGAGTAGCTGGTGGAGAAAACTCTCTAGGGACTGTGAATACACTCATCCCGTCTAATTAGGTCACACCGTAGCTCAAGAGTAACCGGCGGAGAAGACTCTCTAGAGACTGTGAATACACCCGTCTCGTCTACTCGACTACACCGTATCTCAAGAGTAACCGGCGGAGAAAACTCTCTAAAGACTGTGAATACACCCGTCTCGCCTAATTAGACTACACCGTATCTCAAGCGTAGTCGGTTCCAGAAAAAGTCCAATAGGACGGCTAAGACTCCACTCACGTCACAACCTCACTAAAGGTAGGAAAAAACGTCACTCACTATCTCACCCGGGCTGCCCAAAACGGACCCACTCTGCCTGTATCTAGCTGCGCCGTACACCACCTCGAGGGTAGCCGGCTCAAGAACTGTCCAGCAGAAACTGCGACACTCATCGCACTAAAACCTCATTCCGGAATGGCATTCGTGGGTGCAACCCAACCGAGTTTACAAGTGTCTCTGTCAAGTTCGTACTGCTCTCACAGGCTAAGGTCAAGTAACCAACTCTAACTGGTCTAACAACTAACAGATCACGTGCCCTCAGTACAATCCGTCGCCAAAAAGGCGATACGGGTCCACCGTCAACCCCAACGGCCCCCAACAGTCCGGAACAGCCTTAAAGCTACTATAAAAAAATTCTCTCGACATCCCAGCACGAGCGTAAATACATTCTAATCTACCTGGGATACTCACTATGATGATACTGCAACAGTATAAAATCATACAATGGCCCCTGGGCTAAATCAGGTAGTTTAACATATGATGATTAATATCGCAAGTTTTCTCCTAAGTCTTATCCAAGTCCAACATGTATGTATATCCATAAATAAATAGACTAAGCTCCAATTTAGATTATTACAAAACCAAATCAATGAACCGAGCAATTGCGACATGCAAAAGAATTCCCCTAATACATGTTGACTATATAGGCACTTAGGAGTAAGCCGATGATTAACCCACCTTTAGTGCAATTCCTCTGGCAGCAATCACGGTCTCGGATCACAAGTAACACAGCTGGAAACACCTCCAAACCAGCAACAATCCCCTTAAAATCTGGACATTACAATTCACCCAAAATCCATTAAAATTCGTCAATTTTAGCACTTAAACTTAGAATTTACCCAATTCCAATGTCAAAACTCACCTAACAATCTCCAAATCAGGTGAAGAGGGTTCCAATTCCAGTACTGGTTGATAGGGAATGTGACTCAACTCCACAAAGCCCTTGCGTCCAAAGTTCACCCCAAGAAAACTCAAAAACTTGCAATTCTGCCCATAGTAACAGCAGCAGAGGAAAACCTGAGTTTGACTAGGCTAACCTTCACCAAATTCTGCAAGTCAAGGCTTCGTGGATTCCTCTGAAAGTCTAGAATCCAGCAAACCAAGTTTCGTCGAAATTCGATATCTCTACGTCGCGTACGAGCCAAAACACTGAAGGTCGTCGCTGAAGAACTGCAGAATCAGCACCTATCAAGCTTGGAGTTGTGGATTTTGAAGCAATTTATGGAAATTCGAGAGTAGAAGATGAAATCCAAGGGCTCACTGTGAAGGAGTAAAAAAAGCTCACCAGGGTCACCTTCCATCTATTTATAGGCTGCTGGGAGGGTAAAATAAGCCCCAAGAGAAGTAGCTGTAATCTGGTGTCCCTGCAGAAACGGGGGTTTTGGGCGCCCGGAACCATGTTCTGGGCGACCGAAACATCCAAGCTGCACAAATCATGCTCCTCGGGCTCTACGCTCGCGGTGTGCTGCGCCCGTAAACGGCTCCGGCGGAACTTACCTACCACCCTGCCACGCGTCGAAGCAAACGATATTCACGATGTAGAATTTCCGGACCCACTTCTGGGCGCCCGGAACATAGGATCCGAATTGGCTCCAGTTTCAGTTAAATTTAACACTCGGTTCTGGGCGACCTAAAACATGTTCTGGGCGCCCGAATCTGGCAAAACTCCAGTTTTGCTTATTTGAGTGCACCGAGTTCAATTCTGCATCCAGTTCGTGCAGAATTGACTCTGACTCAGTCCGACACTCTCCAGAGATGTCGACCAGTCACTAATACTTAAGCCAATCATATCCAAAACTCAGGAACACTACATAAATAATGTCATAAAATTATGAAATATATTGGGTAAGAATTTTAAAAATCTAGATTATGTTTAGTAGTATCGATTGTCGATTTGGATCGCCCATAATGAGAAAGATTAGAAAGTACTTTAAGGGTTTGATGCTCATATTAAGAGTAATTTAACTCAGTTCTATTTATTTTTCATCTTTAAATAAAAATTAGGTAAAAATATACATAATTAACTTATCTGAACTATAGACTATTTTGAATCTATTACCAACCCAATATTTAATTTATTTGATTTGACTTTGCCAACGACATTTTGATTTCAAAATTTAAGCTAATTTTTTTATTTTATTGGATTGCATGAATTATACTAACTAAATCTATAAAGATAACAAATTTTAAAGCCAAATAATAGTTGCTTGACTCAAATTAAACTTATTGAAAGGTTAGTTAGTAAAAAATCAAAATTTTGATAGATTGGATTGTCGATTCAAAATGCATGTTCCAGACAGTTTATCTAAAAATTATGGCTAAATTATATAAAACCCTCTTATTAATACCCGCTTTTTCACTTTCTCCTCTGTCGTTTAAAAATCTATACTTTACCCACTTGTAAAATAAAAAATGTTCACAGGGGAGTACGGTGTGAACTGTGATGACAAAATGACCAATTTGCCCATCATTATTTTTGTCTCCTCCCTCATCTTACTCATCCGTCGCCTCGATCGGCGGCGATTCGTGCCTCGATCGGCCTCGATTCTTTCTATTTTCTTCTTCACCTGTTCCCCTTCTCCTCTTGCACCTTCGTCACCCCTCCATTTCGGCAACAGTAGAGAGAAAATTGAGGTGGTGTGGATGGAGAGGTGGGCAAGAGCAATGAGGGCTAAGACGAGGCAGCGGAGGCAGGCGAGGGGGTGTTTGTGGGCGAGGACGGAGATGTAGGCAAGGGCGAGGCGGCGAGGCGGCAGGAGGGCGAGGTGATAGGGGAGGAGGTTGAGAGTATTTATGGTTTATAAAATATATAATAATATTTTATAAATGGAACCCTAACGGGGTACTAACTGCAGGGGGTGAAGTAAACATTTTTTATTTTACAAAGGGGTAAAGTATAGATTTTTTAAATGACAGGGGAAAAGTGAAAAAGCGGGTATTGACAGAAGAATTTTTAGTTATTATATTTACACTTTAATCAATTCCATCCATTAGATCACACTATTCAACCAACCACCCACTCAACCCTAGAGGGACCACCACTAAACCCTAGGAGACCACTATCATTCTAAAGCTACAATTTTTTATTCTAGAGTTAAAAACTTGATTGCAAAAAAGGCTAAATACTATTAATAGTATTCTAGCCCAATTTAATCTCTCTCTATATATACGTGAAGCCAGGATGTTTATAATGTTCTTCGAGTCAAAATTATAAAATTTAATAATTTTCACATACTTTTAATAGTATATATCAAATCTAACGGAGTCGATCGTCCATTTGGATGCCTCCGTGCTACCAAATTGTTTTCAATGATTCGGCATCCAAATCGACGATCGACTCCATTAGACTTGATCTATATTATTAAAAGTATTTGAAAACTAAATTTTATAATTTCTCGACATTTTTTACCTATCAAATGAGTAGTCTAAATATGAACGGTTGAAAATAAAAGTCTTGTAAAAATGATGATAAAATACTTGAATTTAAGATCCGAGGTACTGATCTTACTCTAAATAGTGAAAATAATTTTGTATAAAAATTTTATCAGATTTGGATTGTTTTACACTGTTAAATTCACAAACTCATCACATCGACCATTAAATTTGTTAATTTTGAGACATTTTGATCACTAACTAAACAATATTAAAAAATTATAAAATTTAATTTTTAAATATTTTTAATAATATAAATCAAGTCTAATGAAGCAGATCGTCAATTTAGAATCCCAATAGTTGAAAACAACTTTCCACCCAGTACTACAACCCGGAAAACAGCAACAATATTCGGCTGCTGCGACGTTACAATCAACCCACGTGTTCCGGAATTGTATATTCGCTAATTAAAGGGAATAATCAATAATAGAAAGGTTCACCAATAAACCTTGCAGTGGCCAGTATCTATCTATATCTATTTATACAGTAGGTAGGCGCTGTGCACAAGCATGCAACTGTGGGCCACTTCCTAAGTCCTCAAACTCTCAAGTATAGCTTCAAATAAAATAAGACGCCACTTAAATTAATTTAATCATATTATTATTTTAAGAGGAAAATTTAATAAGAAAGCCACGACTTACTTTTGAGTCTCTTACAATTAATTAAGGATATATATATATATATATATATATATATATATATATATATATATATATATATATATATATATATATATATATATATATATATATAGAGCTAGGCTCCTATGCTTTCGAAAGTACGGAGGCTTCCGTACTTATAAATTGTTTTCGATGATGGGACTTCCAATTCGGTGATCGGTTCCGTTAAATATGATCTACGCTATTGGAACTATCTAGAAACCAAATTTCATAATTTTTTGACTTTGTTTACCTAGTGAACGAGTAGCTTCAAAATGAACGGCTGAAAATAAAAATCTCTTAAAAAACAGCGATAAAGGACTCAAATTTCAAATCGAAAGTATTGCCCTTGCTCTTGATGCTAAGTAGAATTTTTTATTAAAGTTTCATATAATTTGGATACTTCTACACCGTTGAACTTAAAAACGTGCCACATCGGCCGTTCAAATAGTCAATTTTGAGACCCTTTGATCGCTTGGTAAATGAAGTCGAAAAATTATAAAATTTGGTTTCTAAATAGTTTCAGTAGCGTAGATTATGCCTAACACAGCCGATCGTCGAATCGGATGTCCTATCATCGAAAACAACTTACAAGCACGGAGGCCTCCGTACTTTCGAAAGCACGGGAGACATACTATATATATATATAAGAAAGGCTACTATGCTTTTGAAGCACGGAGCCTTCCGTGCTTTCAGGTTGTTTTTCATGTTGCGACTTTCGATCGTCGATCAGCTCCGTTAACTTGATCTAAGTATTTGAAGTACTAGAAAATAAATTATGTGATTTTTTCGATATTATTTGCCTAGTGAAGGAAGGGGCTCAAAATCAACGGCTGAAAATAAAAATTTTCAAAACATGATAATATGACATTAAAATTTTAGATCAAAAATATTGATCTTATTTTATATAATATAAAGAATTTTCTATCAAAATTTCACGTGAATTTGGATATTTCTACACCGTTAAACTTCCAAACGGCTCACTACGGCCATTAAAATTATTGATTTTTGAGCCCCTTCGATCACTAGGCAAATGATATCGAAAAATCATAAAATTTATTTTCTAGGTACTTCAATACTATGATCAAGTTTAACGGAGCCGATCGGCCGATTCGAGAGTCGCAACATCGAAAACGACCTGGAAGCACGGAAGGCTCCGTGCTTCCAGAAGCATAGTAGCCTTACACTATATATATATATATATATATATTATATATATATAATATATATATATATAGTCCGGTTACTATACTTTTATGAGTATTGACTCCCTTATACTCATAAATTTTCAGCCCTTAGATTGTTTACATTGATCATTTTTAACCGGTTAGATCATATTATTCAACTAAATACCCACTCAACATTAGGGAACCACTATCATTCTAAGTGGGACCACCATCATCCTAACACACATTCACATCATCATACAACGTTAAAAATTTATGAGACAAGAGAATTCTATACTTATAATATATAAATATACTAGATTTTCACTCCGCGATGCACGGTAATATAATAATATACGAATATATAAAAATTATTATGTGATAATAATAAAAAATTTTCTAATTAATTTTCATATTTTTTAACAAATAAAAAAATATACTATTAACTTAATTATAGTACATATTAAAGTATACAAGCTATGAGAAAAAAATTTGGACAAAGTAAATATTCAACTAAAATGTAAAATTCAATCCTAGCTCTATTATCTATGAATTGTATCAAAAAATTTATATTTACCATATTGATGGCGAATAAAATGATAATTAAAATTGATATGAAAATTACAATGACATTAATATTTAAGTTATATAATGAGATCATACTAAACTTTCATATTTGACACAAATTAGGAGTAAGCACCATATATTAGTTCCTACTGTCGCTTTTAAGATTTAAAAATATATAGATGTTGGTTTTCAAGAAAATATAAAGAAAAAAAATTTTGTTGCATGAAGATGAAAGTTACATGAGTGACAGAAGGGAAAAAAATTACGAAAATGAAAATTACAGAGAAGTGACAGTAGGAAATAATATGTTCTATTTAAAGCATCAATATTTAAGAGCGAAGAAAATTACAGGAGTGATGTGAGTTTTAAATTTTTTTCTCTTTCCAAAAATGCCTCTATCTTTTTTTACTAATATTTTTATGTCCAGAAATTTTCAACCAATCATTTTAAATAATTAGCTAAGTAATAATTTATTCCCAAATAAAGATAAATATTTTTCTTCTCACGCGTAATATCCGCACCGCCAATTCTTTCGCAACATAATATCCATAAATTTCTCAAATATCTCAACATAATTATAGGTGACTTTGAAATAAAATTTTCTTCATTATATGTGATTTTTAATAATATAGTAAAAGATATTAATTTTTATAAAAACGTGAGTTTTGAATTTTTTCTCTTTTCAAAAATGTCTCTATCCATTTTTACTAATATTTTTATGTCCAGAAATTTTCAACCAATCATTTCAAATAATTAACGAAGTAGTAATTTATTCCCAAATACACATTTATATCCTATTTTCTATCTTTTCTAAAATAAAATATCTATATTTGAACTTTACACGTAGATTATTAATAATTTGTAACCAAATATTCATATTTGAGTTTGACACGTGGCAAGCATATAGAAAGCCACGTGTCAGCTTCTTACATAGGGTTCATTAAGGGTTCTACTTTTATATATAGTAATAGATGTCATGTTTGAACATATATGTATATATTGAGCATGTTGAATAGTAGGGTTAATTGTGAGCTTTTATTGCATGATTGTGAGTTTAATTTTGTATGAAATACTTGTAAGAATGTGAGAATTATAACCCTATTTATGCATGACAAGTGACAAGAACCTAGAAAGGTTAGTGAACAAAAGTGACTCATGGACATAGATCTAGCGAGTGACATTAATGAGTCTAGAACACTTAGAAAAACAAGTGTGGCATTTGGCATGAAAACAAGAACATAGCACTTAGAAAACAAGTGTGGCATGAGTACAAGAACTTGGTAGTGTATATGACACTAAAGTTGGTAAAGAATGCAAAGAAAAGAATGATTGAGATATTATGACATTGCAACCTTAGAGTTAAGGGTCATTGAGTATGGTCTTCCTTAAATTTAAGGAATGGATTGAACTTGGAATCCTCAATATAGGATTGATTGTACTCACCTTTAGTCCTTGCTCGAGGGTGGTAGCTCCCCCTCGGGCAATGTGCTCCGGAGTCGATATCACTGGGTTGTAGCGGGTATCTCCCCAGAGGACAGTCCTATCGGGTTGTAACGGGTATCTCCCTGGTTAGTAGGATTTTGGGTGGTGAGTTTGTTGAGGGCGAAACCTACGGGTTAGCCAAGAGATTGGGTAAAGAAATTGTGATCTTGCATTCATCATGAGCATTATATCGAGCATCACATTTTATATTGTTCAGGCATATTAGTTGCATTTGTTAGTTGGTTATTTTCTTTCTTCTATTCTTATTATGCCTGATTAGACCTAGTGGGATAGTCGGCGTGGTTGGTGCCGAACCCACTGGAAACTTTGTTGTAGTTCTCACACCCCTTTTTCCTCAGAGCCGGGACCCAGCGTGCCGGCGGACGATCGCGGTAAGGGCATCGCGCCCTAGGTAGAGACCGCCCGAGATGTTTTATTTTCATAGTTGCATACCCCTTATTATCATCTTTTGTATTTGATGATGTTAGTATTGTGATCATGTTAAAAGAATGATGTAGAAGACTCCATTTATGTTAAATGGAAAAAGGATCATATTTTTGGAGAACTTGTGATGTATAAAAGAAATGATGCAAAGTTGTATGAAAGTCGAATGCACGTATGTGAACTAAATCTAGTCAAATACTTGTATGATGATTTAGTAGATTCTTTCACTATTGGCTATTGCTTGCCCTCGTGCAAGCCATTGTGTATGTTTCCGCTTATGCAAACTTTATACTCTATTAATACTTGTTGTTGAGCCTTGGACGGACAGGGGAAGCTCTGTCCGTTCGGCGTCTGTTCGACGCTCTCGAACCGGCCAAAAGGATCGGGCTCGGGGCGTGACATGGACAGAATAAAGTGCACAAATCTAGCTAAAAGTAAAGATGAAGAGATTGCCAAACATACCGATTGCTCATATTCTTTATATCTCCTCTACAGAATTAACTTTATCAAGCAAAATAAAAAGGTATTTTATACATTGCAACAAAGCACAACGATCCCATCCAGAAGGCCGCTTTCTCTCCCTTGGCCTATCCCGTGAAGTGCAATTCAAACAAAAACAAATGATATCGGGAATAGTAAGAGAAATTTAGTAGAGATAGTATCTCCCAGTAGGTGTAGGAGACAACAATCACAGCAGTAACAAACATTTATTCAAAGTCGCAACTACTGAGCTACATTTATGCAGATTAACTGAAAAGGACTAATCTGTCGGGGTTCTTATTCCCATTTTCGTTTGTGCTTTCTTCAGGCTTGGACGGAGGGTTAAAGGAGCGACCGGTTGTGTTTTATATGCTGCCTCTCCACCATCGTACCACCAGAAACAAAACCTCGTAGAACGGGTCTTGCGCTGGGAGCACTACCGCTTGGGGTTCTATTATTGCTCTGAGAACTCGAAGCGGCAGCAACAAAATTGCATTTGAACTGTTGCATCATCCCAGTCCTCAGCGAATTAACAGCAGCAGATCTACCTGGAGCTGGCTGAGATGTTGCATTTGACTCCTCGGGTTTATAACCGATTCCAAGGCCGTAATCAACACCACGAACACCTCGCCTGCTACCACCGCCACCACCTCCTTTTCCTCTTCCTCCACCTTTTTTACCTCCTGAGAAAATATTTTCTATGGTTAAGAACAAATATCGGAAAGCTGAGTTGACACTATATAGCAGAAAATGAGTTATATAGCTGCATAGCTGAGGCAAAATGTAAGAAAAATATTTTGTTATCTTATAAACTATAATATGCTTCAACAGCGTACACATACCTGAACCTTTTCTTTGATCACGTTTGGACCTGAACCTTGCATCCTATGATTGAAAAATCCAACTTAGAAGCCACCATTTCACAAAAAATAGCTCATATAACCTTTATTTAAGTATGTGCTGATGGAAACTATTAGAGTTCATGCTACTCATTCCAATAATATTTAGTTTGAAGGTAACAACAGTATATTGATCTGGAAAGAATCACAGAGACGCTACAAAGCATTCCAATATAAAAGAGAACAAGAAAGGGTTTTATGACCAAACCACAGAAGAAAGAAAGGAAAGAGGGAACAACAAAAAGGAGAATTAGTCGTGCAAGCTTTCGATACGTATACTGTGTGCAAAATTAAGTATAACGTTGCTCCGACAAATAATACAAAAGAAAATGTAGTGCAGGCTTCTCATCCTAAGGAGAATGAAATGCAGGAAAGAACATAAAAAGATAGGACTTAATAGACCTCACCTTCATAGCCAGATCCATCAATTCGACAGAAACATCTTGACCAGCAGCAATCAAATTGTTGACTAGTTCACCAGCAAAGCGTGCCTCCTTCTGCGTAATAAGAGTGTAGGCCGTCCCATCTTTATCACCAGCACGGCCAGTTCTCCCTATACGATGGATGTGCATGTCCATGTCTTTTGAAATATCATAGTTAACAACTGACTTTATCGACTTTATGTCTAGCCCACGAGTGGCAACATCAGTTGCAACTAGAACATGGTAAATCCCCGATTTGAACTTCTGCAAGGTGTCCATTCGAGAGGCCTGGTCTTTGTCCCCATGCAGTGCCGCGACCTTGAACCCTTTCTGAACCAGCTGGCTTTCGATTTCATCTACTGTTACCTTTTTCAACGCAAAGACAAGAACATCCCCATCATCAATCAATGACGGCAACTTCTCAAGCAGCCGAGGCATCTTCTTAGAATCAGAAGGAATTACGTGGACAAGTTGGGCGATGTCTTCGTTGGCCCATCCAACCTCACCGACGGTAACCCTAAAAGGATCTACAAGAATTTCTCTAGCTAAGTGCTCGACTTTATACGGCATGGTCGCAGAGAAAAGAAGTGTCTGTTGGTCCGGTCTGATTTGGCCAACGATAGTCGTATTTGCGGCTCGAACCCAAGGTCAAACATCCGGTCAACTTCATCGAGCACCAGGTAAGTTGCCCTAAACATCTTCAAGGCTTTCATCTTCAGCAAGTCTATTAATCTCCCTGGAGTAGCAACAACTATTTCACAACCTGCTTTAAGATCTTTAAATTGGTCATGCTTTGAAACACCACCATAGACAGCGGCAACTCGTAGATCGTGTAAGGCTTCGCAAACTTCTTGGCTTCTAGATATATTTGATGTGCCAATTCCCTGGTGGGAGCACATATCATGCCAATTGGACCTTTTTCTTTTTCAATTTCGGGCTGGTCCATAATGTGAACAATCATAGGGAGTACAAATGCCACAGTTTTTGTAAGGTACCGTACTTCTAAAACTACGAAGTTACGGTGTACATTTAAATGGTTCCGGTGAGGTTGCGGTGGAATGTAACATACCGGATTTTGAGTATAAAGGTGAAAATAAATAAAAATAGTATGAGATACTATTTTATTGGGTTTAGAGAAGTGAAATATAGATTGGAAATGACTTGTGCTGAAATCGGAGCGAAAACAGAAGATTTAAAATTTTCTGTGAGAAACGGGGCAGATAAATTAGCAGAAAATGCACAGTGTCAGAAAATTATGAAAACTGGAGGATATATCAGAAATATTTTTATGAGGCTAGATTTAAAGTTTCATACCATTCTGACACCCGTAGAGTGAGAAATAAAATCCGACAGTCATCTGATAAAGGTTACAGTTCGGCACAGTTTTCGGTGACCAAACGGGGTCGAAACTGAAAACTTAAGATATATTCTTACTCAGTACGTTAAACTGAAGCTGCCTGTCAAATTTGAGCTCAAACGGACATTCAGAAGGGCTCCAACGAAACTTATCAGATTTAGGGACTAAACTGGAAGGTTGAATAGTTGAGGGGCTAACTTGTAAAAAGGGATTAAATCCCTTTCTTCTCCTTCCTCAGCCGAATGCAACCCGCACACACACACAACACACACGCATACATGGAAAGGGTTNTATATATATATTATGCTGTCACACCTACAATTAAGGACATTCTAACCAACCTCACACCTACTGGATCATGTAGTCAAAATTCAGTTGGTGTGTTTCAATTCAAATTAATATCTGCCAAACAATCGATAGCTCCGAAAACTTAACTTCTAGAAAATAATGTACTACAAAAGATCATTATTTCTCAAAACTAGTCTTAGTACACTCCCCTACATGGGTGTAGACGTGTTGAAACACGCCACATAGACTATCAAAAATTATATGCCAAAAACTGGTGAATGCAGAAATTGCACCTAGGATCTCATGGAATGTGAGGGCACTAGAACTCGGCTCTGATACCATATGAAAATTACTTATTATTTTTTAAGCATATGCTATCAAAAGATAATATTTTTCTTATTCTTATATTTACCATTCAATCATTTCCAAAAAAAAAAAAGAAAAAGAAAAAAAATTCTTTTTGTGTGCTGGATCTTTTTCACTGCTTACACAAGCACCTTCACTTAGGGTATGTTTGTTTCAGCGTAAGTAGACTTTGGGTAGAAGTAGACTTTGGGTTGAAGTGGAGCTTGGGTGAAAATTAGTTCATTTCTGCTGTTTGTTTTTAACTGTGGAAGTGCAATTCTGCGAGTTCTGTTGTTTGTTTGGTAGGAAGTAGATGACGTAAAAAGTGTAACTCTTCACCCCCGGTATGGTTGTCACGCCCCGGATTACACTTTTTTCGGGCGCGCCGACAAATCCGCCGTATACAAAGGAATTTTCTCTGTATACGAAGCGATAGCTGTACCTGTAAATCAAACACTACTACGAACAGTAGTAGGGAGCTGCTAGAGAAAACAGAAGCTCAACCAATACTGAGTATTCATTATACAATAGTCCAAATCGAAAATACCAATAGCCTACTCGCCACTGCGAGTAGGTCCACTATGTACATTAAACTCGAAACACAAAACATCTACTGCCAGTAGGAGGCCCTCTAGCCTCAGCACGTCGGGAGGCTCTAACTCGCGACGCCCCTTGCCTCGTATCCTATCCGCGGTAAGGCGCAGCAAGCGAAACCTGTGCGCTCTGCCAAAACAGGGCAGTTTAACAACTGTGGACGTGAACTACTGTAAAAAACATAGTCTCAGTCGGGTAACCGCCCCAAACTAACATCGGTCACCCACTAAGTCTACAGAAAGGCGAGCAAGAATAGCCCAAAGCTAGGAAATAAAACTCAACCGGCTACAACTACACTATACTATCAGGCTCTAGCAACTAACAATACTGTAGGAAATGTCAAATCTGAACCAATCATCGGGACTGTAAGCCATACCCGTCCACTGGGAACTGCTGAATACAGCCGCAGTCCCTGCCCCGTTGTGACTATCACCAGCTCTATCCACACATAACCTGGTCCGGGGAGAGCAAGTCAACCGCGGTCCCGAATTGAGCGATCACCAACCGGCGAAAGCACAAGCACTGACTCTCCGCGGTTCCATAGTCGGCACTCTGGCGCTACCCACGGTACTGCAGCGATATCTCTGGTCGAGGCTCCAACCTACAGGCTTCCAACCTAGGCCAAAGTCAACGATGAAACAGGGTACAACGAGTCTACAAACCAAACCACGTCGCCCTCGCGCACAATCTGATAGCCAAAACAAGAATCTGTGGTCCAGCGCTATCCCGTAACGGCACCCAACGACGCGAAACAGTCAATATACTCTGCTTGGAAAAATAAGCTCGTGCATCCCAGCACCGAGCGTAAATGCCTTCTAACTATCCCAGAGTATCCATCGCACTGACTCTCTTTTGCAACGATCACAATCGAAAGCACGGCTCCTAGAGCTAAATCTGTCTAGTTTAAGCATATGGACGGCCTCAAAACGCAGGTTTTCTCCTAAGTCAAATCAAGTCCACACATGATATAAATAAACATTCATTTCAGCATTGCTTTATATTGCATATTACGTCCAAAATGCTAATCAGATGAAATTAAACATGATAGTACAAACATCGACACTATACACGTCGGCACTAAATGCCCACTTAGCTCACAGCAAAACGATGATAACACCCACCTTGAGAGCAAATCCTGGCATGCAGAGAAGCGTCAGCTCAAGCCTGACGAAGCACGCCTGCTGGAACCATTCATACCTAGCCTTACAGCCAGCAAAGATCGAAAAAGTAGGATCCTAGACATCACACTCACACAACACACTAACAAAATTCAATTTCCTAACTTATGCTATTTATCAATTTCAATGTCAAAACTACACTAAGTGGAGCTGCCAATTCGGTGTGAGCGGACAGATCCAAATCAGCAAACTACTGACGGGCGTCAATCATAACTCAGGTCGCAAAATTCCACAGCTGCAACAAACGATAGCCATGCAAGAAAAACTCAGAAAATCCATTTTCGCTCAAAGCCAAATAGCCAGTCCAGAAAAATCTCAATATCGATCTCAAGCTAACCTCAAACCAAATCTGCCATTCAGGGTTCGTGGATTCCTCTTGCGAAGTCTAGAATCCAGCAAACCAAGTTTCGTCGCAAATCCGACCTTCCTACGATTCAGACGGCACGAGCCAAAACACTGGAGCTCGCGGCGTCGAATCGCTGGAAGGAACTGCAGAAATCAGTACCATCAAGCTGGATTTCATGGAAAGTTTTGATGCACTTTGAGGGCAACAATCGAGGGTAGCAGATGCTAAAACGAGGCTTCTCTGTGAAAGAAAGGTGATGGAATAAGAGCTCACCGGAACACTTCCTCAGCTATTTATAAGCGGTGAAAAATAGGATCACATGAACCTAAACAAACAAAGCTAATGCAATCTGCACATTCCAGCACGCCAAACTAGGTCCCTGCAGAAAACTGGCGTTTGGGCCGCCGGAACCATGTCTGGCGCGACCAGAACAATTCCAGCCTGCACAAACGGGGCTCCTCGGACTCTCGCTCGCGCGTTGCGCTTCGCCGCCGGTGAAACGGCTCCGGCCCGTTAACTATCCTACCACTCTGCCACTGCCGTCAAGCAAGGCCGATATTCACGATGTCGAATTCCGGACCCACTTCTGGTGCGCCCGGAACTTGGGATCCGAATTGGCTGTCCAGTTTCAGCTTAAATTCAACTAATCGTTTCTGGGCCGAACTAACAACCTTGTTCTGGGCGCCGAATCTGGCAAATAACTCCAGTTTTTGCTTATCTTTGGAAGTGCGCCGAGTTTCCAATTCTGCATTTCAATTCGGTGCCAACGAATTGACTCCGACTATAGCTCCGACAGCTCGTCCAGAATGTCGAAAGTCTTATAATTACTGAAGCCATCCTATCCGAAAGCTCGCACAGAAACTACAATAGCTTACCTCTGAAGTATCTATTGTCTATTTTGGTAACTTTAGTAGATAATAAATTATAAGTAAAAAATTAATATAATATATATATGTATAATTATAAAATAAAATTTTAAAAAATTATATTATTTGTTTGCATATAAATTATAATAATGCAACAAATAAAATTCTAAAGTTAAAAAATTATTAACATTTAACAAATTCATTTTTCATCATTTTCTAAATATACATATTAAACAAAAAATATATTAAAACTTACCTAACCAAATTTGATCATATTTTAGACATACAATCCAAATAAAAAATTTAATTACTTCCATAATTGAATATATTTGGATGAAAGGGTAGAGAGGAGGTAACCCTAACACATTAATCCCACTCTTGCCTTTTTTTCACTTCACCGGAATTGACTTCGCCCCGTGGTAGGGCGAAGTCAATTTCATTATTTTGGGTGAACTGGACTTTCGGGCGTAATAAAATTACGGTGAACCAAACAACGGAAGTGGGCAGTTTTCACCGAAAATTACTTCTCTCTTCCCACTTCCACCCCACTTTCGTGCAAACAAAAAGGCCCTTAAAGTATGAATATTATTGAATTTTGAGAGAGTTGATACTACCAAAATACTTTTCATTATTATAGAAGCAAAAATATTTAAATATCAATTTGATTCTATGAATTTACCTTGCATTCTCAAATAAATTCCTAACAATATAAACTTCCGAACTATGATACTGTTTTGATCATAAGAGATTAATATGTTTTGTAGCTTTATAGACATTAGAAAAGAGTCAATGTCGAGCCACAATCTGAAAGAAATATTGTTACACTACAACAAAAATGGTGTATAGCGACACTTTTAAATATTGGTATAGGTCAAAAAAAAAGTACTGCTCCCTAAATTACCGATACTTTTTAAAAGTGTTGCTATATGTGGGGTCGCTATAGGTAGGGCCGCTTTGATATTCGGCATTTACTCCAGCGACCTGTGGCGGAGGGATATGTGGCGGTCGTAGCCCTCTACGGTCCCTGCGAGATCCTCGCGGTCGAACTCCAGCCGCCGGAACCCTATCTCGTCGGCTGCAGCGGCGGAGGACGAGAAGGGGAGATGGTGATCAATTTTTCTTTTTTTTTTTTCCTTTTTTATTGTAATCGGGCCGAGTGGGCTGAGTGTGGTTAGTTGAGTAGAGTAACGTTTTATTTTTTATTGGATTGGGCTTTATATTTAAGTCTTAGTAGATTTTTAAAAAAATTTTGGCATAAATGGGACACTTATATAAAAGTGTCTCAAGAATATGTCCCTATAGCCGAATTCTGTTGTAGTGTTAATGTTTCTCATATTGCTGCGAGCCGATCTTCTTTGATCG
Source organism: Ananas comosus (assembly GCF_001540865.1). Taxonomy (NCBI): domain Eukaryota; kingdom Viridiplantae; phylum Streptophyta; class Magnoliopsida; order Poales; family Bromeliaceae; genus Ananas; species Ananas comosus. The sequence goes on from NC_033638.1 coordinate 2,409,710, forward strand.
CTGGTTTGGTCAAAACACTCCTTCGGGAAGCGCACTAGGAGGATAAGCGGCTACGAATAATGACCCTCGAAACTTGCACCCGCTGTCGGATCAAGTGATTCGGCCGATGAGGGATTGGATCAGTCAAGTTCAATTCACACACTAGGCTCGGTTCGGCCGGATCAGCTATGAGGTAATGAATCCTTGATGTGTAAACCGAATCTTGGTCGAAATTGACTGAAGTGTGATATTGGACACTTTAGAGAGGTCCGTAGAGTGTTTCGAGTGATCGGAATGACTTACAAGGGTGTAAGGGACCAAAAGAGACCTTGTTTGGTGAATTTCGAAAATTTTCAAATTTGTGGTGCTCTCGGGGTCCGGACCCTACATGTAGGGTCCGGACCCCGTACATGGGAAAACGTGAAAAATTGCAAAAAGGTCATTTGTGTGACGGGCTAAGTGCATTGTGCAAGTGGGAGTGTATATAGATGGGTTTTATCCCATTTCTTCACATTTCCCCTTCACACCCCAACAAAAGAGAGTTCTATTTCTCTCTCTAAACTTCTCTCTCTCTCTCGTAGGGTTTGATCCAAGAGGAGGAGTTGGTAGAGAAAGGTTGCTTGGAGGTGAAGCTACCATCTTCTTCTTCATTTGGCTTGAGGAGAAGCTTGTGTTGGAGGTAAGCTTCATGTGATTTAGTGGTTTGTAGTTTGGGTTTTGAAATAATCCCTTAGAAATGAGTTAAATGGAAACCATAGGTGATGTTACACTAGATTATTGCATGAATCATGATTGTTATATGTATTCTTGCAATAATGGGTTTTTAGGTTTTCTAAAGAGGGCTTTTGATCATAGAAGGGTTTGATCTAAATTGAGCCTATGTAAACTTAATTGAAGGTAAAACTGACACGGTGGGCAACTCGAATTGAAATTCCTACGGACGTGCGGCGAGTCGTTGAAGAAAAGTACACTTTTCGGTTCGTTTGTGTTGGGTCGAGCCGAAACGATGCTCATAAATTGCGAGGCTTGAATTCTCGCATCGCGGCATCACCAAGAGATGGGGGGTGCTATCCGAAAAAATCGGATTTCCTTTTATGTCTAAGTTGTTATTGTTGAGCATTTATACTCATATGTTGATATCATGCATTGTAGGATATATGGTTAGATGTATTTCAATTCCTTGTATGCTTCCATGGTAAAAATAGAAATTGTGAGTTGGACACATGATCTAGTGGATGCATAAGGATTGTGTCTTGACATGGAATCCTATAGTACTAAGAACAAGTGATGAACTTGAACAAGTAAATAACATAAAAGAATGGCATTTGGAAATAGTGTAGTAGTGGCACTATGTAGCATACCGATTTTTTTTTTAATAAAAGTGAATATAAATAAAAATAGTGTGAGATACTATTTTTATTCGACTTTTAGAAGTAAATATAAATTGGAAATGATCTGTGCTGAAATTGGAGCGAAAATAGAAGATTTAGAATTTTCTGTGAGAGACGGGGCAGATGAATTAGCAGCAAATGTACAGTGTCAGAAAATTATGAAAATAGGAGGATATGTCAGAATTATTTTTATGAGGATAGAATTAAAATTTCATCCCATTCTGAGACTCGGAAGGTGGAGAATAAAATCAAACTGCTATCTACTAAAGATTACAGTTCGGTAGAGCTCTCGGCGACCAAACGGGGTCGAAACTGAAAGATTAAAATTTTTTTCGTTAAGTTAAGTAAAACCGAGCATGACTGCCAAATTTGAGTTCAAATGGACATTTAGAAGGGCAGGCGAAAAATATCTGTACCTGAGCTACAAACTGAAGTGAATAGTATTTTGGGGATATATATATATATATATATATGTGAACTTGTACTCTTTTCTCATTTGTGCCCAACCCAAGAGAGGCTTGGAGAGCAAGCTTCCTTTCTCTCTTTCTCTCTTTGTCTCTATGACCTCTATTTCTCTCTACCAAAGAGAGGATTGGAGGAGAAAATTGGAGCAAGCTTGATAGAGAAGAAAGCTTGGAGTTGAAGCTTCATCTTTATCTTCATCTTCTCCTTCCTTGGTCTAAGAGGAAACTTGAGAGGTAAGCTTCATAGGGTTTTAATGGTAGAATTTTGAAGCCTCAATTATATGCTCTAGGAATGAGTTTAGAGGACTCCCTAGATGCTAATAACATGTTAATTGCATAAATCAAGTTCCAATTTAGTGATTTCTTGCAATAGTAGCATGTTAGGGCTCAAAATAGGGGTTTTGCTAATAAGGGGGTTTGATCTAAATTCAGCCTGTATAGACCTAATTGTTAGGTATACGAACGCGCTGGCAAAGTCGGTTCGGCGATACGACGAGGCTTCGCGAAGATATTGAAGAAAAGGCCGATTTCGGTACAGATTGCCGCAGCTCGCGGCGTGAGCTTCCTAAAATCACGAAACCGGAATCATAGCATCGTGATATCACCTAAAGTCTTGGAGCTAAGAGAATCGTGGGCACGAAGGGTCGCGTGGAGCTCTCGGTGGGTTTGACCTCGCTACAAATGAGAAAATCTCATTTATGTGGATTTAAGTATCATAAAATGAAAAATCACGCATTTTCATGGTAGATGCATTATTTGTGAATTTTATAATGCTTGAAATGCTTATGTTACATACAATACATTTTTGGACCTCTATGTAGTAGAGAGTTTTCGTGTTGGGCTTTGCCCTATGAATAGCATTCTTAATTGTGGCTTTGGATCGCGTTGCATTTAGTAAATATGACAAGTATAAATGCACATGTTATATACAATGCATTTTCGAACCTCTATGTGGTAGAGAGCTTGCAAGTGAGATTTATGCATGGGTTTAGCATTTTAATTGGGACTTGAAATCATGCTCCATATAGTAGACATGACAAATGTAATATGCCTTGTACATAAATCTGATTTGGACATAGGAAAATACATTAGGCCATAAAGTGGCTTTGGACTTGAATAACTTGTGAGTTAGGGAGCTAATGTCGTAATGCGACATCGGGCTTGAGTTATGAATGAGCCTAGCAAAGTAAGGCCATAAAGAGGCATTAGACTTGAATGATATGTGAATTGTATGTGCATGGTAATTTTATGAGAATTATGCTAAGTTGGTAGTTGTATTGGAAAGCGTATGCATGTAGTATTATGAGAATTATGCTAAGTTGATAGTTGCATACGGACGCATTGAAACCATATGCTAGTGGATAGATGCATGTTAATAGTTATATGCATTGTGGAATACATGCTAGGTACATATTAGCAATATGAAATNGCCTATGTGGGGTCCCGATGACGGCTCCCTACGAATCGAGATGGCTCGCCAGTAGATTGGGTAATGTACTCACGAGAATTATGCAAATTAGGCATGAGCGGTAGTCGAGTCCTAGTAGAGTGGACATTAGGCTGAGGTGCGAGTGAGACGTCCTTCGCCTCGAGCCTAGCTTGTGCGGTACTCCGCAGTCGATTGACTCAAGACCGAGTTGGGCGGTTAGCTTTGTAAAGGTAGATGAAACTTTATGACAAAGGCGGTAAAGGACAGAAAATCTTAAATGTCAATTGGATGAAAGTAGTAATCGATTGAACTACTAGTTGGTTGTATAGTTGCATTATTGCATGATCTTCATATTGCATATCACGAGGCAATGCATGGTATTGTTAGTTGCATAATCCTATTATCATATATATCTGTTTATTGAACTAACCTGCAGTTGCCTCCTTCGGACCTGTCGGTCGAGCTTTTCCCTTGGGTGGCCGTACCCACTGGGAACTATGGAGTTAGTTCTCACCCCACGTTGCTTTTGGGGTGTTACAGGTTCACACGTGAGCGGCGCGGCGGCGCGAGGTGAGGGCGTAGCTCCGTAGATAGCGCCCTACCACCGTGACCAGAGATAGCAGTACCCAAGTCAGCCAAGTTAGGGGTTGTAGAAAAGGAAAGCAAAATGATCAAACTTGTAATAATCTTGTGATGATTGATTGTATTCGGAAGTTTAAATGTATTTGAAAGGAAAAGAAATGTAAATAATATCAAGTGAATGAATGTAATAACTTAGGATGTGTTTATGTTATTTGATACCTTCCTTATGCAATCGTTGTATGTTGAATACTGTTCCTGGTTGGAACCTGTTGATTGCGACGTCTAGGACGTACAGGGGAAACTCTGTCCGTTCGGCGGTCTGTCCGCGTGCCGAACCTGACCAAATAGGCGGGGCTCGGGGCGTGACAATTTTACCGGAACCTGTTTTTGCAATGCCAATAATATCTCTACCAGACAGTACTATAGGTAAAGCTTGGCACTGTATTGGTGTTGGCTTTTCATAGCCCTGCTTGGAAATAGCATTCATCAAAGCAGTAGAGAACCCACAATCTTCAAAGAGTTTGATTGGCTTTGATACATCAAAACCAGAAACACGAATTCCTAAGCTTTTCCTGTAATCTGCGACATCCTGTTCGCTCATTCCTAAAATCAACAAAGAACCACATTTAAAATGCATCCGCGATCCATTTCGACTTCCATACTGAAAATGAGGACTATATTTTACCTAAGAAATTATAACATCAAAAGTGTTGAATGTCGAACGTATTACACATCTAAGACTTACATTAACATGTAACATCGTGTATTCATGTGGACAACAAAATGCCATGTGGAAGTAGTTCCAGGTTATGTTACTACTTGCTAGTAAGTAATTAAACAGTTCGTGTGAGTTATGTACGAATTTCATACTTTCCACGACCTGTTAATGTTAAACACTTCAACCTTTTACAAGGTTAAAAAAAAATATTTCCAGAAAAAGATTTGTATGGAATCACTTGGTAATATATAATTATAATAGTGGGAAAGAATCACCAACATATTGGAAACTGCAGATTCTTAAAAATGTAATAGGCATAAGATATTTGTGACATTCTACTTACTATCTTAACAAAAAGGGGAGCAAAATCAATATAACAGCTATAACCTGAGGCAGTAACATCATAAAGAACAGAATTATTAGATGACATATTCAAGCTTTCCACCAACAATATGCATNATACGGACGCATTGAAACCATATGCTAGTGGATAGATGCATGTTAATAGTTATATGCATTGTGGAATACATGCTAGGTACATATTAGCAATATGAAATCATGCTAGAGAGCATGCGTATTAACCTATTATTGATAGGGTAAGCTAATGTCATAAAGAGGCATTAGGCATGGAATTGGTATATTAAGCTAATGTCATAAACCGATATTGAGCTTGGGACACATATGAACCTAGTAAATAATGCCATAAAGAGGCATGAATTTTGGAACATACTTTGATATAATAATGTTCTAGTGCCCTAAAGAGGCACTAGACTTAGTGAATGATTAGAACTTCACTTGTGGATATTAAACTAGACCTATGAGTTGCGCGGTATTAAGAAGCCTACGGGGGCCTGGAGGGTTAGACTCATTCCTCGAGGGGGAATGTTGGAGCTACCACTGGCACTTAGGCGGCACAAGCCGGCACTCCGGAGTTAGCCTACGCGATTTATGCTCGCTTGTGCGGTATTGAGAAGCCTACGGGGGCCTGGAGGGTTAGACTCATTCCTCGAGGGGAATGCTCGAGCTACCACTGGCACTTTGGCAGCACAAGTCGGGCTACCTTGTGTGGGCCCTTAATTGAAAATGGAAATCAACACGGTGTCACATAAGTAACAATCACTACTAGACAGTTCATAGTAGTTGGATTTATCGGGCATTTGGACATGTAGTGTATTTGATAGTAATGCTTATTGCATTATAGCATACTTGATTGCCATGTTGGAGCATACTAATGTATCGGCATATCAGATTATGATAGAATAGGTGTACATCATGTTGCCATCATGTATACATGTGGCATAGTAGAATAGCATTTTATTANACCTGAGGCAGTAACACCATAAAGAACAGAATTATTAGATGACATATTCAAGCTTTCCACCAACAATATGCATTCAATAGAGCACACAGTTATACGATGCGGAGAGCAATCTAAATGAAATGATTAAACCTTTTCTTTTTTACCTGATATAGAGGGCTTCTCTTCATAGTAAGTCCTTATTAAACTGATCATACTCAATTGCGCCATGATCCAACGCCAGAATCGGCTCGATCTTCCTCTCATCCAACACAATCGGGTTATCGTCGGAATCGTACTCGATCATCCCTGCGTGGACAGCCTTCGCGGCCGCGTACACCTCCTCGTCCGAATTGTACCCCGCGTGCAACGCGTCTGCAGCAAGGGCGAGGCCCACGTCCTTCTTCGCCCTCAAGAAGCTCTCCACGGGGTCGTCCTCGTCCTCGTCCTCGCCCTCGTACCTATCCACCTTCTCCTTCGCCGCCCCGGGTGGCGGCGGCGGCGGCGGGGCGCGGATCTCCTCGTTGATGCCCTCCATGAACGCGTCGAGGGGATCGATCTCGTCCACGTCGCCGCCGCTGCGGCCATCGGCGGCCGCTGCGGCCATCGGCGCCCGCGGCGTCGTCGCTTGCTCGTAGTCGATGTTGTCGAGATCGTTGTCCTCGTAGTTGTCGTGGTTGCTGCCGCCGCGCGAGGACGGGGGCACGTAGAGGCGCTGCGGGGCCTGCGAGCGCTCGAAGCTGTAGGTGGCGGGGCGATTGATGCCGAAGCCCTCGAATCCGAACTTCCTCTTCGACATGGTCGATGGGGATCGGAGCTCGCGGGCGTCGACGGAGAGGGAGGAAACCCTAATTACGATTTGGGAGGAGAAGGGGCCATCGCACGAAGACGAAGCAACCCGAGTTTAGAGAGAGAGAGAGAGAGAGAGAGAGGCGCCGCCCATTGACGGATAAAGGCCTCTGGACCCGGCCCAACTTTTGAAGTCGGCAACTACTTCAAAGTCGGCGACGGTTTAAGAGAAATAAATTGCCTATAATTCCAACTCCGCCGACTTTAATTTTACACTTCCGCGGGTTCCGCACAAAAGAAAAATAAAATAAAATAAAATAAAATAAAAAATAGGGTTAAACCCCTCACTGTCCCCTTTCCTTCTTCTTCTTCGCTCTCCTGAACCCTCTTAGGTTTTTTTTTTCTCTCCCTTTCCTGCTCCCGAACCGAACCGGAGATCGCCGGAGATCGGCGGCGGCGGCGGCGGCGGGGATGGCGAACAGGACGGACCCGTCGGCGAAGAGCATCCACGGGACGAACCCGCAGAACCTGGTGGAGAAGATCCTGCGGTCGAAGATCTACCAGAACACGTACTGGAAGGAGCAGTGCTTCGGCCTCACCGCCGAAACCCTAGTCGACAAGGCCATGGAGCTCGACCACCTCGGCGGCACCTTCGGCGGCAACCGCAAGCCCACCCCCTTCATGTGCCTCGTCATGAAGATGCTCCAGATCCAACCCGAGAAGGACATCGTCGTCGAGTTCATCAAGAACGAGGACTACAAGTATAATCAATCCCTTTCCTCCCCTCCGCCTCCTCATTCTCTGAATCATTAAGAAAAACCGTGTTATATACGGGATGGATTATATATAAGGCGCGCTTAATACTCCCTTGTTCACAAAACAATGAATTTTTCAGACTTTTGTACGAGTACGAAACCGGAGAATTATTATTCACTTGTGCATACTGACCTGAATAATTTGGGAATTATTCTCAAATTTGGATTTTTGATTAGGTATGTCAGGGTTCTCGGGGCCTTCTATATGCGACTCACGGGCACGGTCGCCGATGTGTACCAGTATCTCGAGCCGCTCTACAACGATTACCGGAAGCTTCGGCGGAAGCTACCGGATGGGAGTAAGCATCTGAAGCCGATAAAAATGATATTTTTTGTGGTATTATCATTTATTATTATCGGATGTTGATTGAACGGTGTTCGAAATTTTGGTTCTAGGTTTTTGCTTGACTCATGTGGATGAGGTGATTGATGAGCTTTTGACTAAAGATTACTCCTGCGACATTGCCCTCCCACGAATCCAGAAGAGGTGAGTGTGTGTGTCTTCTTCATCCCGTTTTTCACACTTAACTCTTTTCATTTTATTTTCCTGTTAATTTTGTTGGCACTCGGGCAGCATATGATAGTGTGATTACTGCAATGATGCGTTTTACATTTTGAGTAATTCAGCTGTGCTTTGATTTTGTGTATTTCGTTGCTAAATTGGTAAGAAAAGGACTTGATACTGTATATTTAATGTCTATTAGTATATTCATTGCTAAGTTGGTCAGTAAGCCTCTATAATCTTATGGTGTTAAAGTGCTAGAACATGACTTGCTAATCGCTAGAGTTCATGCTGTTGAATGCACTGCAAATAGACTATTTAATCATGAATCATGCTAATATATTCGTATGTCTTTTTTTGTGAATGTGTTAAAGAGAGGCTCCTTTTAAGTGATTGGTAGAGTTGCGTAAATCTTCTTCTTCTTTTTTTTTTGGTGGTGCCGAAGAAGAAATTGTTTGACATGGCTTGGCTTTTCTTGTGGCTCTCCGTTCTGGTCTAGTAATGCTCATGATCATCTAACTGCTGCTTTTTTAAAACAGATGGAATCTTGAGACTACTGGGGTATTAGAGCCAAGAAGAAGTGCTTTAGAAGATGATTTTGAAGAGGAAGAAGAAAAAGAAGAAGAAGAACAACCGATGGAAGTAGAAGCTGATGGACATGAGAAGGTGGGTAAATCAATCTGCTTCTATGTCGTGCCCAAGCCACTGTTTTCTTTAGGTGTTCATTTCTTGGTGTTTTGGTNTTTCAGTTCTGCAGTTATTTCAGTTATTCATATCTACTTATGTTTTGGGCCTAGTGGTGCATTTGGCTATAGTCAGTAATTGCCCACTGGGGACTATAAAATTATAGTTCTCACGCCCCCTATTTTATATTTTTATTCAGAGCCTTCCACTCACGGAGAGGCTCAGGATGGCGAGAAAGGAATCGCCTCGAGCTAGCTAGCGAAGGATTGGTTGATAGGTGGTCTACCTCTCTTTTGTTTCTTTTTGGAGAGGTTGAGAGACTTGTACCATTTTGTAAAGACCACCCACTATTTGTATCTTGAGACTTATGATGTACTACTTTATATTTTACTTTAGCAGTTTAGCTTCTGTGATTTCTACTGGTTGATAGAACCTAGCTGTATACTTGCTCTCATATTCTCTATTTATTGTTCTTTTATTCGCTATCGTTGTAGACGCCTTCTATGTGCAGGCATATGGCGGGTCTCGACACGCACCGGGCGGGTCTATGCCAGGTCCCGGGGCGTGACAGATTAATTTGGTATCAGAGCCTAGGGTTGAGTCTTAGTGTACCTAGCAAACCTTAGGCCGGTTGGACTATAGGAAATAGGCTCGTGAGAGACGATGTCTATTTGATTTGTGAGCGAAAGTATTGTGATTGGGTATTGATATAACTCTAAAAAGTTAGAGTTTGATCGGAGTGTATAGCTTCTAACTTCGCTGAGGGTTACGTTGGTGGCCGACAACGTAACATCGGGAGTTAGTAGTAAAGAACACTTCCTTATTTTTGCATGATTTGGGTATTGGTTAGTCGAGCGGGGCTGCGTTAGCTTGGGTTGTTTTCACCCGTGCTTGTTATGTTTGCTGCAGCTTGTGGCGTCGGCAACACTCATGATGGTAGCCGAGGCAACCGAGCCGGGGAAGCCTGCATCCCCCCGATCCGGCGAGATTAGGAAGTTGAGGGAACAGATGGCCACTTTAGTTGGCGTAGTGGAGCGACAGACAAGTATGGTGCTACTTCAGGCCGAAGCTTTATGCCGACAGGACGAGGGAATCAGGCGTTTGGAGAGCCTGTTGAACCAACAGACGGCCAACTTTGGAAGGCCCCAGGAGGGTTTGGATCAAGCCTTACCCGCGAGGAAAGGCATGAAAGTTACCGGGGTGTCAAAGGAGACCACCAAGAGCGATATATTGCATGTCGGCGAGTCGTCGAGGAAGGTAAAGAAGAACCGATTTCGAGGACGCGGTTCTTTCGCCGGGAGAAGGCCGCCAAGACATCCCAGGAGCCAGAGCCGGTCACGAGGACGTGGCTCATCTACTCAGCATGGAGGATCAGACCGTCGACAGGCTCTGCGCTGCGTGATCTGCAGTGGTCCTCATCAGCCATGGCTGTGCCCGTGCAGTTGGGGAAGGTATTACTTGTGTGGCCAGGAGGGCCACTTCCAGTCGGACTGCCCGAGGGGATCTGTTCCAGCGCCGTCATCAGCATCGGCACCAGCCTCACCGGGTCCCAGCCAGGGAGCGCCTTCTGCTCACTACCAGGCAGGGCGGCCACCTGTCCTGAGACAGACGGAGGGGTCACGACGGGCCCCGAGCGGGCGCATGTATACGGCCCAGACTGAGGAGGCAGCAGCAGCCGAGTTTGTGGCTGCAGGTACCATTATATTATTATGGCATTCGAGTTTATGCATTTTGTGATTGAGATGTTTGCATCATTTGCATACCTGGATCGGCTGTTCGTCGAATTGTTTAGCATTGATCCTTTTTCGATGCATGATCGGATGATCGGGTGTGTCGTTTCAAACACCCTACCTTGTGAGAGGGTTTTGTGCGCCAACAAATGGATTGGCCTTACTTGGTGTAGAGTTTTGTGGGGTACCTTGTACCTTTGGTCTTGCGAGCTGACTTGACTCGCCTTAAGATTTTGAGCACGAAATAGTACGTTTTGAGGATTTATATTCGTTGGTTGTGTTGACTATCCCCTTACCTAAAATCGGGTAATTACTGGAGAGGATGGTATTTGTGGCTCATTAGAGCATGTCGTGTAGGACAACGACGTCGGGTGCTGCTTGGGGGACGATCCATGCCTGGACCATTTGTGGACTGTGGAGCCTAGGCCCTTGGGGCAGGCGCAGTCAGCTGTGAGTGACAGCAGCTCGGTACCTACGGGTAGGGAAGAGGTTTGGTCAGGACGGTAGTTCGAGCTTAGACCCGGGAGTATGGAATGCCACGTGTTGGATCATGGATAGCCATGTGGAATCTGAGGATAATGCTCTTTAGGGGACTAAAGGTGGAGATGTGCCGGAGTGTGCCATCTCACGGTAGAGCTAAAGTCCATGTGGAATTAGAGCACTCACGATGGAGCGATGCACCTGTGATATTGCTTCTAAGCAATGCCGGCGATCGAATCGGAGTGTGTTCCCTAGGGAGATGTATGCTAATGTTCTCAATGGCTTGATAGGTCGAGTTGAGGTGTGATTGAAGTTTCGAGGACGAAACTCTTTTTAAGAGGTGGAGAATGTAGAATACCGAATTTTTTTTAATAAAAGTGAATATAAATAAAAATTGTGTGAGATACTATTTTTATTGGACTTTTAGAAGTAAATATAAATTGGAAATGATCTGTGCTGAAATCGGAGCGAAAACAGAAGATTTAAAATTTTCTGTGAGAGACGGGGCAGATGAATTAGCAGAAAATGCACAGAGTCAGAAAATTATAAAAATTTCAGGATATGTCAAAATTATTTTTATGAGGCTAGAATTAAAATTTCATCCCATTCTGACACTCGGAAAGTGGAGAATAAAATCAAACTGCTATCTGCTAAAAATTACAGTTTGGTAGAGCTCTCGGCAATCAAACGGGGTCGAAACTGAAAGATTAAAATTTCTTTCGTTAAGAAAAACCGAGCATGACTGCCAAATTTGAGCTCAAACGGACATTCAGAAGGACAGACGAAAATATCTGTACCTGAGCTACAAACTGAAGTGAATAGTGTTTTGGGGGTATATATATATATATATATATATATATATATATATATGTGAACTTGCACTCTTTTCTCACTTGTGCCCAACCCGAGAGAGGCTTGGAGAGCAAGCTTCCATTCTCTCTTTCTCTCTTTGTCTCTATGATCACTCTTTCTCTCTACCAAAGAGAGGATTGGAGGAGAAAATTGGAGCAAGCTTGGTAGAGAAGAAAGCTTGGAGTTGAAGCTTCATCTTCATCTTCATCTTCTCCTTTCTTGGTCTAAGAGGAAACTTGAGAGGTAAGCTTCATAGGGTTTTAATGGTAGAATTTTGGAGCCTCAATTATATGCTCTAGGAATGAGTTTAGAGGACTCCCTAGATGCTAATAACATGTTAAATGCATGAATCAAGTTCCAATTTGGTGATTTCTTGCAATAGTAGCATGTTAGGGCTCAAAATAGGGGTTTTGCTAATAAGGGGGTTTGATCTAAATTGAGCCTGTATAAACCTAATTGTTAGGTATACGAACGCGTTGGTAAAGTCGGTTCGGCGATACGATGAGGCTTCGCGAAGATATTGAAGAAAAGGCCGATTTCGGTACAGATTGCCGCAGCTCACAGCGTGAGCTTCCTAAAATCACGAAACCGGAATCATAGCATCGTGACATCACCAAAAGTTTTGAAGCTAAGAGAATCATGGGTACGAAGGGTCGCGTGGAGCTCTCGGTGGGTTTGACCTCGCTACAAATAAGAAAATCTCATTTATGTGGATTTAAGTATCGTAAAATGAAAAATCATGCATTTTCATGATAGATGCATTATTTGTGAATTTTATAATGCTTGAAATTCTTATGTTACATACACTGCATTTTTGGACCTCTAAGTAGTAGAGAGTTTTCGTATTGGGCTTTGCCCTATGAATAGCATTCTTAATTGTGGCTTTGGATCGTGTTCCATTTAGTGAATATAACAAGTATAAATGCACATGTTATATACAATGCATTTTCGGACCTCTATGTGGTAGAGAGCTTGCAAGTGAGATTTATGCATGGATTTAGCATTCTAATTGGGATTTCGAATCATGCTCCATATAGTAGACATGACAAATGTAATATGCTTTGGACATAAATCTGATTTGGACATAGGAAAATACATTAGGTCATAAAGTGGCTTTAGACTTGAATAACTTGTGAGTTAGGGAGCTAATGTCGTAATGCGACATCAGGCTTGAGCTATGAATGAGCCTAGCAAAGTAATGCCAGAGAGAGGCATTAGACTTGAATAATATGTGAGTTGTACTGTATGGTAATTTTATGAGAATTATGCTAAGTTGGTAGTTGCATTGGAAAGTGTATGCATGTAGCATTATGAGAATTATGCTAAGTTGATAGTTGCATACAGACGCATTGAAACCATATGCTAGTGGATAAATGCATGTTAATAGTTATATGCATTGTGGAATACATGCTAGGTACATATTAGCAATATGAGATCATGCTAGAGAGCATGCGTATTAACCTATTATTGANGTGCCCAAGCCACTGTTTTCTTTAGGTGTTCATTTCTTGGTGTTTTGGTGTCTTTTCTGTTAGGATTACTATCGAGGACGGAGTCCCACGAGGGGGAGAGACAGGGATAGAAAGCGCGACGGCTACAAATATAGGTATGATGTCCTTTACTATGTTATTTTTTGTTTTTAATTCTCTTGTAAGCAGTTTTAAGTACAGAGAAATGCTACTTGTACACCTAAACGTGGGGCATAAATCTAACACCCACCTATCCAAGGATTTAGACACTCCTTTTGGAGTTTTTGATATTAAAAAAAGAGGGTTTATAAGACTAGTGTGAAAATATTGGCCCTTGAATAGATATGGTGTAAGATTTACCCTCACTTTTTGGGTATACAGGTTAGTATTGCTCAAGTATACTATTGTAGCTCGTAGCTTCCTCTTTTTTTCTTTTTTTTCTTCTAGCTATTGTTTTTATGGGGTAGGATGGAATTAGATGTTGTTGAGGAGCCTTTCAGTCAAGCTTATTTCTAGATCTCATCATTCAGTTGTCACTTTTCTGATGCATGAAATATGCTTTACAGCTTATTTAGGAAAAGGTCCAAAGATGTATACTATTCTGACACGCACGTGCTATATCATTTACAGACCCTTTCAGATGAGATCTTAGTATGAAATTGGAAATTCTGAATTTGGACCTTGGATCTGGTTTAGGGAGGAATATACTATTTACCCATGTATAATATACAATAGAACCTTTGCCGCTATCTGATTAATTTGAAAACAAACTTGTTCAATTGTTGAGTATATGAATTTATCTTATTTAATGTACTCTAATAAAATTTTACTTTAAGCTTCTAGCGCATATAAAAGCAGCCCCTTCCCTCTTGAGCTACTAAGAGTTGTGATAAGAAAAATTGAAAGATTTTAAGCTTCTAGGGCACAGAAAAACAGTAAAGTAGTACTCATAGCTTCAAGTGATTCATAATAAGTTTAATTCCTTTTAAGCTATGCCTTGTGTAAAACCATTGCATTGAGATTCTCCGTTAGGCCAATTAGTGCCGCTGAGTGAATAGAGATTCTCATTGTATGTTTTTCTGTGATATGATCTGTATTTAGCCCCATGCTTTACTGGAGATGCATCTCGACATCCTAAGCCACCAAATTTTCTTTACTGATGCATTTAATGCCTAATGATGAGCGGTTTTGTGGTATCATCCTAGTAGGAGGAACTTTATGGGACCTTTTTCTTTTTAAAGGACATTATTTTTATCTGCTACATGGAATGAGCATTGGGTTTCACCTTTACGGTAAAAACAATAAGAAAAAAGATGTATATCTGATGATTCTGGCCTTGATTGTCCAACTTCGCTTTGTTTATTGAATTGGTGTTGTCCCAGTTCTTAAGTTTAAACTTTTTCTACTTTTACAGGGACCGGGATTATGATCGTGACTATGATCGAGATTATGCAAGGGGCCGTGAGAGGGATCGCGATCGAGATAGAGACCGCGATAGAGATAGGGACAGGGAAAGGGATAGAGACCGACACAGGGCAAGAGACGAAAAGGACTATGGTAGGGAGAGAGAGCGAGAGCGAGACCGTGAAAGAGAAGGTAGAGACAGGGAGAGGAGAGAGAGGGAGAGAGGAAGGCGGAGAAGCCGTTCCAGGAGCAGGAGCAGGAGCAGGAGTAGAGACCGAAGAGACCGGGACCGTGAAGAAGATGGCGAATATCGTAAGAGGCGGACCCGCGGCAGTGTGAGCCCCACCAAAGAGGAGTCTAAGAAGAAGAAAGAGAAGAAAGAGAAGAAGAGTGACGGCACCGACCATCCCGATCCGGAAATTGCAGAGGCCAACAGGCTTCGTGCTTCTCTTGGGTTGGCGCCGCTTAAGCTGTGAAAACAAGTTTTTGAGTTACATATGAGGCTAATGTTGTAATAACAGTTAATGTTTCTGATTTTCGATCGAGGAAAACGAAGTTTTATTGCTATTTGTTATGCACAGATATTTCTTGCAGATTCATCCGGCCGATCGAATCTATGCATGCCCACTGATGTTTCAATGTTATATTGGTTCACTTTATTTGGCTAGAGCTTCAGCAGAAATGTTTGAGCTGTTTGAGAAATCTAATTGCTTTTGGGTCTGCCCCTACTGCATGTACAAACCCTGGTTATAAATTTGGAGTAAAGCTATTCGAAGAAGTTGGTGAAGAGTGTTGAGGCAGTAGAAAGATATCCTTATAACCAAATTCTACGAAAAATAGATGTTATTAAACAGATTAAGATTTTACTGCACCTGGATTTATAGAATCTGGTAATTGTTAATTGGCTGATTTTGAATGTATTGAATTAAACGTGATCAATCATTAGTAATATCATTGCGCAAAATGGATCAAAGTTTTTGGATACAAAAAAAGCAGGTGAAAATGTAAGGGGCCCTGTCAACTATAGGTCATTTCAAACAAAAAAAAAATTTGCTGACATTAACTCTACTTTCTAAAAAAAATTATTTAGGTGATGTCAGTCATATAAATCAGATATTTCACTAAATCTAAGTGTAATTTCTTTCCATTTAATAGCTTTAATTATTATTCAGTAAACAAACTGTGACAATAATGATAATAGTTATTGACCTGTCACATTTAAGAAAAAACACAGCTTAACCAATGAGAATAACTCAACTTAAAAAAGATAGCAGTTTGTCTCTTGTATGACAATGGAAAATGCTAGACCTACTATACCTGATGCTGTAGACTAGGCACTTAAAGATTGATACTTGACATCTCTCAAGAATGAAGTTTAGTCGTTTCATATTTCAGCTTAGCTAAGTTCATCTTAAAAAAAAAAACAAAAAACAAAACGGATAGCATACTACATTTCTCTTTAAAAAAAATGAAAAATGCTACCTTATCACCTATGNATGCATGTTAATAGTTATATGCATTGTGGAATACATGCTAGGTACATATTAGCAATATGAGATCATGCTAGAGAGCATGCGTATTAACCTATTATTGATAGGGTAAGCTAATGTCATAAAGAGGCATTGGGCTTGGAATTGGTATATTAAGCTAATGTCATAAAGCGACATTGAGCTTGGGATATATATGAACCTAGTAAATAATGCCATAAAGAGGCATGAAAATTGGAACATGCTTGGATATAGTAATGTTCTAGTACCCTAAAGAGGCACTAGACTTAGTGAATGATTGGAACTTCACTTGGGGATATTAAACTAGACCTATGAGTTTCATGGTATTAAGAAGCCTACGGGGGCCTGGAGGGTTAGATTCATTCCTCGAGAGAGAATGTTTGAGCTACCACTGGTACTTAGGCGGCACAAGCCAGCACTCCGGAGTTAGCCTACGCGACTTATGCTCGCTCGTGCAGTATTGAGAAGCCTACGAGGGCCTGGAGGGTTAGACTCATTCCTCGAGGGGGAATGCTGGAGCTACCACTGGCACTTAGGCAGCACAAGTCGGACTACCTTGTGTAGGCCCTTAATTGGAAATGAAAATCGATACGGTGTCACATAAGTAATAATCACTACTAGACAGTTCGTAGTAGTTGGATTTATCGGGCATTTGGACATGTAGTGTATTTGATAGTAACGCTTATTGCATTATAGTATACTTGATTGCCATGTTGGAGTATACTACTTATGTATCGGCATATCGGATTATGATAGAATAGGTGTACATCATGTTGACATCATGTATACATGTGGCATAGTAGAATAGCATTTTATTATATGCTTTCAGTTCTGCAGTTATTTCAGTTATTCATATCTACTTATGTTTTGGGCCTNCTACATTTCTCTTTAAAAAAAATGAAAAATGCTACCTTATCACCTATGCATTGGTGCAAAATCTTGCACCTCCATCATTTTAGGGTTCACAAAAACTCAACTCAATTTTTAGTTAAAAAAATTGATAAAACTAGTAGAAAATAAGAGACCTTAAATTAAATAGGGCTTAAGATTTTACACCTACTCGAGGAGCGCAGCCATAGCATTGCTCAATGACAATAGCTATAATTTCATTTAGAAATAAATGATACAAAGCAACAGGTAAAGAATGACTTGTCAAGCTTAAATCTAATCCATTAATCATTTTCAACTGCCAAAGAAAAAATAGATTGTTTCACCTTGCTATATACACTTCATTACATTATTATTAATCTACCGATCTAGCTTATTAGAATATACCTCCACACTGCTAGAAACCCTACTACTTTGTGGCCAATTGAACAATTAAACTTAATAAATAGAAGAAAATGGTGACTTCAAATAATGAGAATTGGGGGAAATGCTTCTAAAAGAAAAGCTTTTTGAGTCAATAACATAGACAATGATTGCAAGGACAAACAAAATGAAGGGGCTTGTAATAACCAAGTTAGAAAGTTTTTATGAGTATCACCCATCTCATCTGATGATCATCAGTTCTACCTTCTACAATCCTTTCTTTTTTCCTTTTTTTGTTGAGAAAATCTCTCCCTCACTTTTATTTAGCTTTCTCATTCTTGAGGGCGCATCCATCACAAGGAACTAACAAGTTTGTATTCAATCATCTGAGTTGAAGCACAGATCATAATGTAAAACAACAGGAAACAGTGAATGGGGGAAAGGGTGTGAAATAGAAGAATAGATGTTCAGGTTCCATATGTAATCTTCTGCACAATAAAATGGGCAGATGAATGGAAGTAATTTCAGGCTACAAGCTGTTGAGAGCTACCATCAATAAGGAAAAAAGTACAACAATCCAAAGAAAATTGGAAAATGAAAACTAACACCACAATTTGTAGAACCTCATCTCTCATAGAATCCGTGATACTCTCTAATGACAATTCCCTGAATCAAATCTTGCTACCTGCCTCAGTGTTGGCATTCCTTCTAACCTTATTCTAATTTTCCTGTAACCATATTGCTTAAGAATTCAATTATCACATAAAACAATCCATCTGTGTGATCTCCTGTTTCTCAGTATTGTTTGGTTTCTCAACATTCCATTGCAAGTTCAAGATTAGCAGAGACGAGATCTCACAGAAAAATCCTAGGGAATTGGAGGACTAATGCGATTGAGAATTCACAGGGAAACATGTATAAGAACTCCTTTCTGAGACTAGTATCATATCTTCTCTTATCATCTCCTAAGAACATCCAAACAATTCTCCAAATCCGACTAAAACTAACGAATTCGTAAAATGCTTCTCAATAGTAGCCCTTTCTGCCGACCAACCACCAAGAACTCTGATGGACAGAAATAAATATACCTAATAATCCAAGCGATAAACTGACAGCGGCTGATTTGATCCACTTCCACTAGTCCCTTAGAAATGCTATCTACAATACATGGGAACCTGCCAGCTTTTCCCAAACATTTCAGTCAGCTTCAATATGCTATCGACAGTAATTGATTCAATATCTCAAACAATCTGCTTCAAACTTGATAAGGAAGAACTAAGAATATGTCAGTTCAAATAGCTCAGTCAAACTGAACTGATGATATAATCTAGGCAGCAGACAATCTTCTAGGTATGCTTCAATAAAGAGATACAACCATCAATTCAATTCCATGCCACCAGCAATTCCCGGTCTATTGTTTTACGAAGCATATTTTAGCACAAATTTTGTTAGAGTGAATGTATGTTGTTTTAGGACCTTCAAACCTAAGAAAAAAGCCAGCCTCATTTTCTTAAAAATTAAAACCTTCACCAAAGTTCCTGTGTGTGGATCGTTGGCACTAGCCACTATTCCAAAAACTCGAGCTGCTATAACAGGGGCAACCAACTCAGTTACAAGCATACAGATATAGTGTGCACATCAATTATGGCTTGGCCGATCCTAGCCTCTGCCACGTTGGTAGGATGTTATCTGCCAACAACCCCTCCCTTCCTACACATGCACATATTGCAGCATGCGGGGGGTTGAACCAGTTGGCAGGAAGTTGGCCTAGTAGCCTACAACCCTCTTTTCCAGCACCTGAACATATTGCAGCACGCAAAAATCAAATTCGTGACCTCAGGATGCTGGCCTACCTGCCAACAACCTCCCTTCCCAGCACCTGCACATATTGCAGCATGCGGGAATCGAATCCGTAACTCGCTCTTATAATATCACCTGTGGATCATTGGTACTAACCATTATTCCGAAAGCTCGAGTTGATGGAAGGAGAGTAACCAAATTACTTAAAGTGTACAGATATAGCGTCCATGAGTCTCTATTGTGACTTGGCTCACCTCGACCTCTGCCATGTGCGCAAGATGCTAGCCTACCTGCCAACACCATGTGGTTAAATGAAAAGACAAATAGGTTAACTCATTTGACTTTAAAGAGTAAGGTACTAAAGGGTGAAATCCAATCACTTACAAAGGGTTATCAAGGAATTAAGAAAGATAACAAGGCCCCGAAATAGATGATCCATAGAGAGGTACCTTGTCTGCTGGATAAAAGAGCAACAGGAAAAAGTCTCGATCGAAATGGGAAACACAAAACATATTGGTGCTTTAACTACACATCCACACATATTATATCAAAGTCAGCAAGTTGCTACTCATCCCCTGCTACTACAGGACTTTCAGAGATAGCTTAAACTTGTCATTGTGGAAGCAAAGGACAGTCATGGAAGACAAATAACAGCATCAAGATCCTACATCAGCTTGCTGGTCGCTTTAGATAGCTATCTAACCTGAAGAAGAACAGAGGGTATAGCTAACAACCTTTGTAGTCAGAAGGGTTTAAAAGAGGAAATGAGAATGGGTGGGAGGTAGGGAGGCCGCAGACATAAGCAGTACAAGGTCAGCAACCCGGCAGCAAGTTTCCTCAGTTATTCATCATGGAAAGAAGCATTGAACAGATAACGACATATAAGAGGCAGAAACAAGATACTTAAAGCTTAATGCAGTTCTATAAAAATTATAAAACCTCATGAAGAATATAAATTACAGTCCAAAAACAGAGCAAAACTGGAAAAGGAGAAAAAAGAACAAAAATAAAGCACACTCACATGCAACTTAACTTTCCTATAAAGATATGGCAAAACGAGTGACAAATTGTAGGTAAGGTATCATATATATTTTGAAATTTTGATGAACTTGAATTGCAAGCCAACTCCCTCAGACTTTGAAAAGCAAGATACAAACTAGTTTGAAAATGAGATGATGGGAGAAGAGAAACAGAAGGAAAAAGAAAAAAACGATTTCTCACCCGTGGATCGTAAAATTTTCACAAAGGATTCTCTTTTACACTTCCGGTCAATAAATCTGGGCCGGATTAGAACCCAAAAGAGAGATTAACATGATAAGCTTCTTCAACATTTTAGGACGGTTGGAAAGTTCCCACAGCAGAAGAATTCCAAAAGTTGGGTCAAGTAAAACCACAAGACAACAAACAAAGACACAATAGCTCGTGAAGTTAATCGGTAAGCTTTTCTAGTGCATGACAAACTACAACTTTTTCAACTCAATTAGCACTCATGACATTAACAAGTGCATCATCGTGCAAAACCAAAAAACGTTGGCACGTAGAAGAGAGAAATATGCAGCCTGTTGTAACTAGAATAATCGCTCTTAATTACAAAATCTGTCTTTCTCAGGCACATTGAATGGTTTTATCCACTGATAAACTAGTCAACACCAAAATAGACGATCGATCTGGTTATAAATTACAACTGCCAACAAAACCAAAAAAACAACAGCTTTTCAGAGCCTATAATCCAAACAGGAAATAACTTTGTGGAGTAGAATGGAAGAAAACAACAGGAACAATAAATTCAAGTTCAGTTTTAGCTATCTAGAATATGACAAGATTTTGCTTTCGAATTTTGTCATTACTCGAAGACTTAAGGCAAAGATAAAAACAAACCGCGACTGAACGAGGGAGGAAGCAACCAAGCAAGATTTCAATTAAATCGCGGATTTATGATAAAAAAATTCTGCGACCATGCAAAAAAACTCCAGAGAATTATAAAAATGAAACAACTAAAGAACATTTCATAAGCAGCAGCAGCAGCAACAAAATTCAGTTTCGTATCCCCGAAATCCTACACGAACGAAATAAACAAACAACAACATTACACTGTTAAAAAAAAAAAAAAAAGGGGTCGGAAAAAGGCCCTATGTAATCCATGCTTCGGATCATAGTCATTGCAACCCTAAATTTAGCTACAACAAATAGAAGAAGCATAATTAAAAAGAGGATATTTTTCTTAAAAAAAATATTCTTTTACTCATTTTATGGTTGGGATTGGGAATCGGCGTCGGCGGCGGCGGCGGCGACGTCGACGGCCTTGAAGGAGGGGTGGAGCAATCCGAGATCGTCGTGGGCGTCGAGCGGGGCGGCGGTGTCGTTGCGGATGCGCTTGACCCTCCTGCTGGAGAGGGATTTTGTGGGCGAATCCGTACATCTGGAGGATCTGGTTGTCGCCGAAGTTGAAGGCGCGGTCCATCTGCTTGAGGCAGCGCTCGATGGGGTAGTCGCCGAACTTGGCGCAGGGCTTGCAGCCGACGAAGTGGGTGACGAGGGGCCAGCGGTGGTCGCCGAGGCTGGGCCGGTGGTTCTCGATCATCTCCTCGTAGCGGTGGACGAGGATGCCCCAGTACCCGTGCAGGTAGTAGCCGCTCTCCAGGTGGACCTTGGGCCCCCACCTCTCGCGCTGCGTCGCCAGGAGGTAGACCATGGCCGACTGGTCGTCGGCCTCGAAGACGGGCCGGTCCTTCAGGGCGGAGGTGAGGAGCTTGCCGGCGGCGGCGCGGACGGGGCCCTCGGCGCCCAGGCGTCGAGCAGGTTGAGGGACCACTGGCAGTTGCGGAGGAGGAAGCTCCCCCCGTGTTGAGCCCGATCCAGTTGCGGTCGTCGTAGACCATCTCGTCCCAGCCGTGGAGGACGAGGTTGTAGGCGCCGTAGCGGGACCAGGGGAACTCGAAGGCCATGTCGGTGAACATGGCGTCGGAGTCCATCCACCAGAGGAACTCCACCTCCCAGGGGCAGCTTCGCCCAGAACCCGGCCATCTCCGCGTCGAGCAGCGCCGTGTTGTAGAAGATCTCGAGCCCGTGGACGCGGCAGTAGTCGACCTTGTTCTTGATCGACTTGAGCAGGTAGTGGTCGCCCACGGGGTTCTCGTACGGCCTCGGCGACGACCCCGTCACCAGCAGCACCCGCGGCTTCCCCGCCNAGTAGAATAGCATTTTATTATATGCTTTCAGTTCTGCAGTTATTTCAGTTATTCATATCTACTTATGTTTTGGGCCTAGTGGTGCATTTGGCTATGGTCAGTAATTGCCCACTCGGGACTATAAAATTATAGTTCTCACGCCCCCTGTTTTATGTTTTTATTCAGAGCCTTCCACTCCGGAAGAGGCTCGAGATCGCGAGAAAGGAATCGCCTGGAGCTAGCTAGCGAGGGATTGGTTAATAGGTGTCTACCTCTCTTTTGTTTCTTTTTGGAGAGGTTGAGAGACTTGTACCATTTTGTAGAGACCACCCACTATTTGTATCTTGAGACTTATGATGTACTACTTTTCATTTTACTTTAGCATTTAGCTTCTGTGATTTCTACTGGTTGATAGAACCTAGCTGTATACTTGCTCTAATATTCTCTATGTATTGTTCTTTTATTCGCTGTCGTTGTAGACGCCTTATATGTGCAGGCATATGGCGGGTCTGGGCACGCACTGTGAGGGCCTATGCCGGGTCCCGGGGCGTGACACACTATGACATGAATATTGGGATAGATGGATTCTCGAGTTGTTGATAACCCTAGTCAGTAGGGTATCCTCGAGTTGAGAGGATTGGATCATACTCACTTAATAGTCTTTTTTGAGCTTGTCGGTGGTCGCTCCACCTAAGCGGTGAGCTCCGGTGTCATCACACGATGGGTTAACGTACCTACCCAGCAGACGGTCTCGGGTGTGTGTAGCGCAGAGTCTCCTCACTTATGGGATTTAGTTGTGATTTGGGGCTTAACCTTTGGGTTAGCCACGATGATTGAGTGACAAGTATATGAATGACATGAATCATGAGTATAGTAGATACTTCATTCATACTATGTTGTTGAGGTATAGTAGCATAATAGTATATTTCATTACTATATTAGCAGATTTCATTATCCTGTTTATATATCTCTACTTATGCCTTCTTAGACCTAGTGGAAAAATCAGCGGGGTCGGCGGCCGAACCCACTGGAAACTTTTCTTAGTTCTCATCCCACTTTGTTGCAGGGCCTAATTCGAGCGGATCGACTGAGGATTGCGGTAAGGGCATAGCGCCCTAGTTAGTAGCCTCCTTTTGCATTAGAGTATCATGTGTATATGAGAGACTTGATATATTTTTGTGAGGTTGCTTGTGGATGTATATGTATCATGAGATGAAACTTGTAACCAAATGTATTTATTTTGGTGGTTAAAAGTAAAGTGAATGTAATAGCTAGTTTTCTCTCTTGCTCTCGCTTGTGTTATACTTGCACTCTTCATGTATGTTGACTTTGTTTACCTGGGCAACTAGATGTACATGATTGATGTTTGTTGAGCCTTGGGCAGACAGGGGAGGTTCTGTCTGTTCGGCGTCTGTTGAGCGTACCCAAACCGACCAAATTGGCGGTTGCAGGGCCTGGTAGATAAATTGGTATCAGAGCATGTGTCACGCCCAGGGACCGCCAATTTGGTCGGTTTGGGCACGTCAACAGACGCCGAACGGACAGCACCTCCCCTGTCCGCCCAAGGCTCCGCCAACATGTACAATCAAGTAATTCAATACAAAATGAATGCAATTATACATGGTTTGCTCGATGGCAAACAACAACCAACGATAAGTGAAAGTACTATGTACTAAAGTAAACCACTCCACATACAAGTCATTTGATTATATTTTAACAAAAAACAAGTGAACTAAAGTTATTACATTCATTCTCTTTGCATTTATGATTATACATCACCTAGTCATCCAACAAAACATATGATTTACATATTTATACATCGCTTTTCAACATACAAAAGTTAAACTGTAACATAGGGAATGACTAAACTCTGGTGGCCACTATCTACGGCGCAATACCCTTGCCTCGATCCTCCGCCGCCCCGCTCGTACTAGGATCTGGAGGGTTAGTGGTGTGAGAACTACAACAAAGTTCCCAGTGGGTTCGGCCGCCGACCTCGCCGATTTGCCCACTAGGTCTATTCAGACATATGTAATTCAAGAAAAGATAGATGGCAAACCAACTAATGCTACTACTAATACAATGCCTGCAAGAAAGCTGATCAACAGATAGATAATCATATGTATGGTAAATATGCATGCATGCCTTTCCACATTCACTTTGGCTTTTACCCAATTAACCCGGTTAACACTTGTTAACCCCAAAACTCACAACCCAAAATCCCTCTCAATCGGGGGACTCGAACCGCCCAAGGAGCCGTCTTCGGGGACCGCTCTCCCCATGGTGTCAATTTCGGAACGCACCGCTTGAGAGGAAGCTACCTCCCTCAAGCCAAGACTCAATGTGAGTATGATCCAATCCCCAATTTGGGAATGTATAGCCACACTTGCTACTTTGCCACAAGCCACAATGCCATAATGCAATAACAGGTTTTTACCTTGTCATATATATATCACTCTCTAGGCCACACTTGCCGTAATGCCACAATGGTTTAACCTTGTTTAGCAATTCATCTTTCGGTGCCAATCTCGTCGCTAATGTCAATGTCACCTTTGTTTACTAATGTCATAGTCCACATGTCACGCCCCGAGACTGCTACCAATTTAGTCCGGATCGGACGCATCAAACAGACGCCGAACGGACAGCACTTCCCCTGTCCGCCCAAGGCTAAGTAACGAGATCATGTACAAGAATTTGCACAGGAAAAGAAATTCAATACATACATGATAAACTAGAAGCACACAAGTGCCATACAAGTAAGAGCAAGAACTACAAGTGTATAACAAGTGAATAAAGAGAGATATTCTAGCTATTACAACCATTCAACATTAATTCTTTTAATTACACATCCATCTCCCAAAATGTGATACATAATCATGTTCAAAATACATAAGTAGCTCTCCAACATCTATCCAAAATGTACATCATATGTCTCTAGTACACGAGGGTACTCTAATGCAGATAGGAAGCTACTAACTACCTCCGGGCGCTATGCCCTTGCCGCGTTCCTCGCCCGGCGCACTGGTACTTGGCTCTGCAATAAAGTGGGGTGAGAACTATATAAATATAGTTCCCAGTGGGTTCGGCCGCCAACTCTCCCGATCTTTCCACTATGTCTAAGCAGGCATAAGCAGATATATAGATAGATAGATAGGTAGAAATAAACTGCAACTATTCTACCGTGCCTTCAACGCGATGCCATGTATGAAATGATCATCATGCACAGTATACTATCATGCTAGTATGATGCCAAGAGTATGTATATGTAATATAGCAATGCAATCTACAACATACACTATGTCTACTCAAGGTAAGAGTGCAATTCTACTATGCCATTCATGTTCATTACCCAATTTACCTGGCTAACCCGTAGGTTAAGCCCTCGATTCACTCTCAATCTCATAAGTGAGGAAAAGCTGCACTCGCAGACCGAGACCGTCTTCGGGACAACTACGTCTGCCCCTATGTGAAGTACTCCGGAGACCACTGCTTCGGTGGAGCGACCACCGACAAGCAAAACAGACTAGTGAGTATGATCCAATCCTCACGAGAGGTAGAGTCATAGTGCCTCTACTACACAATCACAATGCATAATCAACGTCGGGACTTCTACTATCCCTCAGTTCATGTCATGTTTACTACACTAGATTCGATGCCAGTTGTTCGATCATTTGTAGTAAGTTTTCTAACTAGTTGACATGCCACTTGTTCATGTTTAGTGTTTCTACTACACTAGTTTAGTGCCACTCATCTAGGCTATACATATGTCCAAGTTCATTTTTATGCCACTATAGGATTCCATGTTACAAGACCCAATCCCTATGCATCCCTAGTCCATGTGTCAAGCCCACAATGCTACACTACTAAGAGGCATGCAAGGAAATAGAAATGCAACCATCTACTCATCCTATAATGCATAACATCAATATATAAGATATGATCAATATATATAACTTAGACATAAAAAGACGCCCGGTTGCTTCGGGATGGACACCCCCCACCTTCTTATGTTACCAAAAGGCTAGGGTTCCGATTTCGTGATTTTTAGATGCTTTCTCGGCGTTCCAGGCGAAAATGAAGCCAAAAATAGATTTTTCG
The DNA here is from genome assembly GCF_001540865.1 of Ananas comosus. Classification (NCBI taxonomy): domain Eukaryota; kingdom Viridiplantae; phylum Streptophyta; class Magnoliopsida; order Poales; family Bromeliaceae; genus Ananas; species Ananas comosus. The sequence continues at coordinate 2,436,119 of NC_033638.1, forward strand.
CCAATATTTCTTCGTAGCCTCGCCGAATGCTCAAACCGAGTGCACGAACGCGTTCGGGGACCTAACAATTAGGTTAGAGAAGGGTCAATTGAGATCAAAACCCCTCACAAGAAAAATCTCTCTTTTGGATGCCCTAGAAGCCCCAATATTGCAATAGCCTCATACAAGCAATTTCTTTAGCAATAAATGGGTTCCATTACTTCTAAAGGTCCACAAGAGTCTATCTAGCTAGGTTCTAAGAGATCAAAGCAAACCCTAAGCTACTTGCCATGAGAGAAGGTTGAAGCTTACCTCTACTAGCTAGATCAAGCAAAGAAGAAGATGGAGAAGATGATGGTAGTCCTCTCCTCTTGATCTTCTTCTTCTTCTTTTCCTTCTTCTCCTTCTTTTCTTTCTTCTTCTCCTCCTTTGCCTTGAGAGAGAAAGAGAGAGTGTGGGTGAGTGTGTGTGTGAGGGAGAAGAGAGAAATGACTAATAAACCCCTTCTATACAACCCTCTCATGCAACATTTGTATTTACACCCCTCCACTTTGCCTCTTATGCACTGCCCAGACTGGGCAGATTTCGCATGCGGGGACCGGTCCCTCTACGGGAGGACCGGTCCCCGAGAGCTGCCTCACATGAAGAGCCCTCGGGCCAGCCCTATCATGCGTACGGGGACCGGTCCTTTACTGGGAGACTGGTCCCCGAGAGCAAAACTCTGCGCAGAGCCCTTTACTCTGCCTTGCACGCGTACGGCGGCCGGTCTCTCCCGCCATGACCGGTCCCCGAGAGCAACATTTGCGTACAGAGCCTCCCTGCCGCATTCTCTGCTTACGGGGACCGGTCCCTTCCACCAGGGATCGGTCCCCGAGAGCAAAATCTGCAACTTGTGCAGATTTGCACAATTTGCTCTCGAGACCCAACTTCAATGCACTTTTAGTGCATTTGACTTCTTCGGCTTCTCCAAAGCATACCAACACGACTCTTGGTCGGTTTTAAACGAAGTCCAACTCTCGTATTTCGAGAATTCACTTCCATACACCACATCACACATTCACACAAGTATAGGGTTCTACACACATATCTCACATGGTTCCACATCAATTAATATGTTCACCTATTTAGAAGCATACAATTGAATCTCAACCAATAACCACATGTCACTCTACCCTATCATGCATGAATGTTACTATTCACATATATGCTCAAACAAGCTCCTCTTCAAGCTCTAAGTCTTCAACAATGGAGGAAACCCAACAAAAAGTAAGGAGGAGAAGAAAGGAGAGATCAAAACCAATTAAAATCCACCAAAAATGGAGAAGAAATCAAAGGGGGAGAGTCTCACCTTATTCTCCACTGTTTTGAGCTCAAGAGAGCTCTCAAAGGGGCTGGGGTGAGTTATAAAGGGGTTGCAACAATTGCAAATACACCCCTCCACAACTTCAGCGCGCAGAGCAAAGTGTACCTGTACATGGGAAAGTGTACTGGTACAAGCCCTGCGCGGCAGCAACCCGAGCCTCGGGTTCGCAGAAAATCTCTAGTATACCGGTACAACCATCAAGACGTACCGGTACAAATCCTGTACCGGTACAACCATCAAGGCTGTACTGGTACACAGCCTAGCTAAGGCCAACCCGAGAGCAGGACCAATAATCCAACTTTTTGGATTTTGGTACAAGCTTTAAATCTCAATTCTCAGGATGCGAGCCATAGGTCGGAACACTGTCAACGACCTTCTAGAATATCTGGCAAAGCTCGGAACACAGATCAAACACTTGAACCTCGCAATTTGCAAAGGTCCAGTGTGTTACAGAACCATACCCAAGTTCATGAACTAAATCCCATAAACCATGAACCAAGTTCATGATGCTTATTCAAGTTCGTGAACGAAACACCACGAATCATACCCAAGTCCCATAAACTATGAATTAAGTTTGTAAACCAAACACCACGAACCATACCCAAGTTCATACACTATGAACCATAAACCATACACCAAGTTCATGAATCATAAACCAAGTTCATGAACCATACCTTATGAACCATGAACCAAATAAACCAAATTCATGAACCATACACCATGAACCATAAACCATAGACCAAATTCATGAACCTCATGAACCAAATTCTATAAGTCATATCCCATGAACCATACCCAAGTTCATGAACCAAACACCACGAATGTAACACACTGGACCTTTGCAAATTGCGAGGTTCGAATGTTTGGATGTATTTCGAGCTTTCCACATTTGGTTGAGGGTTATAGAATGCTTTTCGACCCTAGAAGTTCGAAAACCTGAGTTTTGGTTTGGTCCTGAGAGTTTTTACTCTCGGGGACCAGTCCCTGGAAGGAGAGACCGGTCCCCCAGTGAGCAGTGCTGCGGCAGCCCTGAGGCAACCGGTCCCTAGCAGGCGAGACCGGTCCCCGAGCGCGTCTACGCATTGAGAGACCGGTCCCGCACAGGGAGAGACCGGTTCACGAACGATGGTTTTTCGGGTTCGGAGCGAGAGACCGGTCCCTGCTGGGGAGAGACCGGTCCCTCTGGGCGAAAACTGCCCAGACCGGGCTGATGCAATATTGAATTTTTGAGGGGCCTCTTGGGATTTGTTACAATAGAGGGTCTATATGACCCCTCCACTCTCTCTTCTCCCCATTTCTCTTCTCTCAACCCTCTCTACACCCTTGATAGAGAAGAAGAAGAAGGAGGAGAAGGAGAGGAAGGAGAGAAGGAGAAGAAGTTTGGAGCTACTAGTGGACTTGGAGCATCTTCCTCANGCGGCCCCAGCTCGTACGGCGGGTCCTCCACCGACCGCTCCGGCGGCTCCTCTTCGTCGTCCTCCTCGCCGGCGGCCGCGTTAGGGTTAGAGTTCTGTTGGCCTGGGCGGTGGTGGTGGTGGTGGTGGTGGTGGTGGTGGTGGTGCTCGGAGAGGGCGTGGTAGGGGTGGGGGTGGGGGAGGAGGCGGCTGCGCAGCTCGACGAGGTCCTGCTGTGGCGTGCCGAAGCGGCTGGCGCCGATGGTGCCGCCGAGGACGACGAAGGTGAGCAGCAGACAGAGCGCGGTCAGTGTTATGTACCGGATGATTTGAGGTGATTTGGAGGTGAGTTTGTGAAAGAGAAGGAGAGGTAGAGAAATAGAGAGAAATAGAGAGAGAGATTGGGAGGAAGAAAATAGGGTTTTAGAAGAATTTAGAATAGGATTTTGGGGAAGGAGAAGAGAAAGGAGTGGAGAAGAAAAGGATAATTGGGGAAGAAAACAAGCTAATAATTCATTTCCATTCCTAAGCCCTAGCTTACATTACATCCTGATACGTATACTACTTAGTAGTTCCGTACAGAAAAGAGAATTATTTAATCTCTGAGGACTAAACAGCAAAAGTGACAAAAAAGAAGTGGCCTGGTTGGGCCGCCAATTCGGTGGTAGTTGGGCCCTCTTCCTGGGCTTCCTGAGCTCCTCTGCTGCTTGTCATGTATTCGGACTTGGGTCCATCCTTTTCCGTACTACCCGCAACCCAGCGGGTCTTGGGTTTGCCATTTTGCCCCAATCTGAGCCCGCTTTGCCCGATCCATGCTTAACGGTAAGTGGGCGTCGGTTCCAGCCTTCTCCGCATCATCCACGACCCGGCGGATATTTGGTCCGCATTTTACGCCTGCTCCGGTGATCCGACCGCCCGATCCGCCAGCTCTCTTCTTCGCCCCAAACGCCCCGGTTCTGTCGGGCTTCCTCCTCCGACCTCGATCCTCCCATTTTCCCTTCACCACCGACTATGCCCTAGAACTATCGAGCTCGCCTGAGCCCCTTCGAAGGCGCCTTCCCGCCGGAGTTCCGCCCGAGCGCCTTCCTGCCGGATCGCTCCGCTGAGCTCACTCGTCACCAACCTCCTGGTGTCACTTCTCTGCTCTACTTTGTAAAGTTGACATTTTTACTACTCTCCCATGCTAACTGCTGCTACTACTACTACTTTTACCATTTATTCTTCAGGGTCATTACAATCCCTTCCCCTTAAGTTCATCCTTGTCCTCAAGGATGGAACTTGTTGACTGGTTTGGGGGATCCCATTTGCTTCCCCTGCGGCACATTCTTCTTCTTCAAAGTTGCTTCTTTTAAGCCACCTTTGGAAACCTCCTCCGGCTGGCAGCATGGACGACGGCCCTGTTGGGGCAGGGGCTCACCCTTGGGCCCTTCAGGATGTCGCAACCTGTGCGCTACCGGATCCCCCCTCGTCAAAAAACTGGGTTGGTTCAGAGAAATGCAACTACAGTTTTGGACTCCTTCTGTCAGCTCCGCTATGCTACTTGTGGAATATTGACTCCCAGTGTACATGTCTTCTCCTAGAGAGAATTTTACTCCTTTTTCTATCAGCATGATATGTGTTCTCTGCTGTGCTCTATTTGATTGCCCTTCAAAAATGTATAGTACTTGTCCCCTTCGCTTGAACCAACTCAAATTTGAGTCCTTCATAATATTTCCAATAGTAATCGAGGCATTAGTTGGAGGGTAATAGGTATATTTACCTTGTAAAATTCTCTCTCCTGTTGAGAAGCGGCATCTGGTGTAGGACCACCACTCTTCAGGTTTCAGCTTCTTGTAACAATGTGTAGGCCTATTTTCTTCCTTAGCTCTTAAGCAAACTTCACATTCTGGCACTAACTGATCCACATCCCTTTCGATTCCTGACCATCGAGTGAACTGTTCAATTCCCTTATCAACTTGCCACGCCCTGGAAGTATGAAATTCAGTTAACAGATGGTCTTCTTCACTTCGATTTTGCACAGCTTGCATCCATNTTTACTTCCGCTTTTATTCTAGACGCCTTATATGTGTAGACATATGGCGGGTCTGGGCACGCTACCGGGAGGGCCTCCGCCGGTCCCGGGGCGTGACAACGAACCATACCCAAGTTCATGAACTAAATCCCATGAATTAAACACCACGAACCATACCTAAGTTCATGAACCAAAACTCATGAACCATACACCAAACTTCATGAACCATGAACCAAATCCATAAACCAAGTTCATACACCAAATCCATGAACCATATCTAATGAACCAAATCTTACATACCCAACCTCATGAACCATAAACCTCATGAACCAAGTCCATAAACCCAAGTTCATACACCAAATCCATTAACCATATCCGAGTTCATGAACCAAATCTTACATACCCAACCTCATGAACTATAAACTTCATGAACCAAGTCCATAAACCCAAGTTTATATACCAAATCCATGAACCATATCCAAGTTCATAAACCAAATCTTACATACCCAACCTCATGAACCATAAACCTCATGAACCAAGTCCATAAACCCAAGTTCATATACCAAATTCATAAACCATATCCAACTTCATGAACCAAATCCCACATACCCAACCGCATCAACCAAGCTCATGAACCATGAAGCAAATCTCATGAATCATGAACCAAACCATACCTAAGTTCATGAACCAAATCTCATGAACCAAATTTCATAAACCACATACCAAACCTCATGAACCGTAAACCAAGTTCATGAACCAAATGAACTAAGTTCATAAACCAAGTTCATACACCACATCCCATGAACCATATACCAAACCTCATGAACCATACACCAAATCCTATGAGCCATACACCAATCCATACCTAAATCTCATGCCCAAAGTTCATCATGAACATTTTCTTTACTCTAGCTCATATACCTAGAGTAAAAATTAAATATCGACTACCCCTAATACATATACTTAAGGCTAAGTCAATCGCCTTAGCACATATAACTAAGGCAAAACATCTTCAAATCGACAGAGTTCTAAATTATATACTTAGAATTCAGTCAAATGATATCAAATATACTTAGAGTTCATCCGACTAACCCTAATACATACCCTTAGGGTCTAGTCAACTTTTTGCTCTAGCACATATATCTAGAGTTGAAGTCAAACTAAGCTCGACTGGTCCTAATACATACACTTTAGGTCTAGTCAGTCTTTTACTCTAGCATATCTACCTAGAGTGAAATCCATACCCGATTGAGCCTTAATACATATATTTGAAGCTCATGCAAATCAAACCCGACGAACCCTAGCATAATACCTTAGGGCTTAGTCAGATCCTCACTCTAGCACATATAACTAGAGTGGAAAAGATATTAAACTCGGTTAATCCTGATACATATACTCAGGAATTAGCCACTCTCTACTTTCGGGTAATTCAACCCACCTCAATACATATATTTGGGGTCGAGTCACATCTCCACCTTGGAATATACAACCAAGGTGAATATAATCGGACTCTAAGACATATACTTAGAGCCAATTAGACTCTAATACATAGAGTTTAATATCGACTAGGTCTTAACACATATACTTAAGACCTAGTCAATCTCAAATCCAACTGAATTCTAATACATATACTTAGGATTCAATAAACCGAGATACAATTCATCTCATCCAATCTATAAAGGTCTCTTAATCGAAGGTGCCCCAATGCCACGGGGGTAATTAACAATAGATGTTTACATCTATGAGAAGCCATGGATCCGCAAAACATATACATATAAATACTAATCTGAATCATGAATACAACCCCACGGCCCAAAATCCATCGACCGTGCGAGGTGCGTCATTCGTTGTGGCATACATACTTATGCATGTTGCATTGAGTTGCTAGTGGACATATGCATGAGGATATGATGTGAGAATAGACTAGATTCATGAGGAACTAGTATGTGAACCAATGATATTGTAAAATTGGAAACCATTGCATATGTGGCCGACTTGAACATAACATGCCTTGTGATTGTTTGGGGTTTGGGATCCCCGATGTCCTCGGGCGGGAGGACTAGATCATACTCGATTCGTCTGTTGTATTTGAGGAGGTCGCGCCTCCCATTTCTGTGAGCTCCGGAGTTGTATCACAGTGAGATTGAGACGGGGGAGGTGGTCACGACGGTGTGCCCCCGGCAGACGGTCACGGTGGCGTGACGGTGTGGAGCGAGTCGTGGTTCGACCTTTGGGTGAACCAATTGGATTGAATCAAGGCATGTTCATGGCATTACATAGAGTGCATACATGGTAGAACTTAAACTTATTCTTGTTGACATGATTGGTACAGGCATAGCTACACATTTGAAGCATGATGTAGATGTCTATGAGCAAGTTAGGCTTATTGTTTATCTATTATCTCTTTGACATATTGTCCTATTTATTGCTTCTATGCCTTTCTTAGACCTAATGGGAAAATCGGCGGGGTCGGCGGCCGAACCCACTGGGAACTATGGATAATAGTTCTCACACCCTGTTTTGCAGAGCCTAATACGAGCGCGTGCGTCGAGGATCGCGGCAAGGGCATCACGCCCTAGATAGAGTGGACCACCGGCGTTAGCTCACTACCCTCAAGTATAGAAAGGAAAGAATGATATGTAAAACCCTTTTGTGAAGAAATGTGATGTATATGAGAGATGGCATTTTGGTTATATGTATGAGAAGTAAAGTGAAATATGTAATGGTTCATGTATGTGAACAAGTGATGTAATAGATAGTTTAAATTCTCTTATATCTGTGATTGTCTCTCTCAATGTTGAATGCTAACATCTCTTGTTGGATACGTATGCATAGACTTTGTTACGCTTCGGACGGACAGGGGAAACTCTGTCCGTTCGGCAGGTCTGTTTCGAACCCGAACTGTCCAAATTGGCGATGTCGGGTCATGACAACTTCTAATACCACTAAGTTATTGATGCTATTAGGTTTTCGGCCATGAAAGGATATGCGATTAAAATGATAGTGGTCTCCTAGGGTTGAGTGGGTGGTTGGTTCTGCAGTATGATCTAATGAATGTAAATTGTCAAAGAGATAAATCTAACGATGGAAAACTTGGTAGCAACAAGTGCTTAGTGCTATTAGAAGCACCCCAGCCGGGCTTTCTCTCTCTCTCTCTCCCCCCTTTCCTCTATATATATATATATATCCAATCCTAGTATTGTTAAGAGTTCTAGTTTAATTTAAATTCTATTTAATTTATCTCTAATAGATTTAAATACTTATTCTAATCTAACTAGAATTTAGCAATAAATCTAACTAAATCCTAACATATGGCCTTTCAATTTTGTAGCAATAGGTTGGATTTTTTACATTCAAAGAAGGCTTAGGGTTGTCATGGACTTAGCTAAATGGCTTCTTTAGTCCGTGCGGCGCTCACCTTCCTCCGCAAAGTGAGCAAGCCTACTTCTCTACTTGATAAGTTAGGACCTACTTGCCCTGGACTAAGTACAAAAGAAAGAGTTTGAAGAAAACTCTTCTATTACTTGGAGTAGAGGATTACAAGTGAGGATTCTTGAGTTGAGGGCGTGGAGGCCACATCTATTTAAAGACCGCTCGCCACCTGTAAGGCAAATGAAAAGGTGTCAAGTGGCGCAAAGCTACAAGGCAAAAAGAGAAGCTACAAGCTCCTAAGAGACCTCACTACAACAAAAACAGCGTACAACAATACTTTTAAATATCGGTACAGGTCAAAAAAGTGCTGCTGGCTAAATTACCGACACTTTTTTAAAATATTGCTATATGTGGGGTCGCTATAGGTAGGGCCGTCTTGATATTTGGCACCCACTCCTCCAGCGACCTATGGCGGAGGGATACGTGGCAATCGTAGCCCTCTACGGTCCCTGCGAAATCCTCGCGACCAAACTCCAGTCGGCGGAACACTACCTTGTCGGCTGCGGCGGTGGAGGAAGAGAAGGAGAGATAATGTCACGCCCCGCCCCGAGACCGCTACCAATTTGGTCCGGTTCGGGCGCGGCGAACGGACGCCGAACGGACAACACCTTCCCTATCCGCCCAAGGCTCAACAACCATATCATGTACAAGAATTTGCCGAGGAGAAATTCAACAACATACATGATACAACGAGCACCGCAAGTGCTAGATAATTAAGAGCAAGAATCACAAGTAACATACGAGTGAAATAAAGAGAGATACGTCTAGCTATTACATCCACAAGGCATTCAACATTTACATTTTTTATTACATTTACATCTCCAAAATGAAAACATATTCTTCTCATAATACAAAATGGCTCTCCAACATAAGTAACTCCCAAATATATCACATCTCTATGTACACGAGGGTACTCTAATGCAAAAGGGAAAGCTACTAGCTACTAGGGCGCTATGCCCTTACCACGGTCCTCTGCCGATGCTCTCTCGCTAGGCCCTGCAACAAAGTAGGGTGAGAACTATATAAATATAGTTCCCAGTGGGTTCGGCCGCCGACTCTGCCGATCTTCCCACTAGATCCAAGCAGGCACAAGCAGATAGATAGATAGATAGATATGAAATTGAAGTGCAACATAGTAAAGTAATATGCAACATTCTACTATGCCTTCAATAACCAATGGAATGAGCTACAACATAGTATATGATCTATGCCTCAATAATCCAATGTATGAACAACTACATAGTATGCAATCTACACATGCTACTATGCCTCAACAGTAAAGAATGCATAGAACTACTACATAGTATGCAATCTACTCAATAACAAAGGTGAGGATACGCTCACTCACCCAACTCACAATCTAGTCTCAAAGGGGAGGATCCGCTCACTCGCCCGACTCACAATCTAATCACAACGGGGAGGATCCGCTCACTCACCCGGCTCACAATCAATCTCAACGGGGAGGATCAGCTCACTCGCCCGGCTCACAATCAATCTCAACGGGGAGGATCCGCTCACTCGCCCGGCTCACAATCAATCTCAACGGGGAGGATCTGATCACTCGCCCGACTCAACACAGGTACCACAACCCAATCTCAATCTCACAAGTGAGGATCAGCTCACTCACCCGACTCACTTGGAGAGGATCTGCTCACTCGCCCAAGACCGTCTGCAGGACCCCATAAGGCTATCCCTCGGGACCCCATAAGGCTATCCCTCCCGTGTGACAACTCCGAAGCGCACGCTTGTGCGGAGCGAGCGCCTACAAGCTCTGAACAAACATGTGAGTATGATCAAATCCTCGTCACAGAGGATACCCTGCTACTAGGGTCAACATCCACTTGGGAACTATTTAATCTATAAGTTCAACATGTAACAAGTATTTTCATCTATACACTACTTGTCATGCCACTCGTCAAGTTGTCAACATTGTCTAGATGCCACTCGTTCTCTAGTCCTTGTCAACACAAGATTAAGTTCATCATTTAACTTTACCACTGTAGGGTTCTATGTCACAATTCCTCTATTCTCATGCCTCCTAACTCAAGTGCCAAACTCATGTTGCTACACTACTCAGGATCATGCAAGAATGGAAATGCGACTGTCCAATACCCTATCATGCATAGTACTAACACTAGTCCAAATGCCACTCTTCTAGGCCATTTACATGTCCAAGTTTATCTTTATGCCACTATAGGATTCCATGTCACAAGACCCAATCCTCATGCATCCCTAGTCCATGTGTCAAGCTCACAATGCTACACTACTAAGAAGCATGCAAGGAAATAGAAATGCAACCATCTACACATCCTATAAAGCATAATGTTGATATATGATCAATACATTTAACTTAGACATAAAAGGAAGCCCGATTACTTCGGGATGGACACGCCCCACCTTTTATCGCGTTCCGATTGCTCGTAGTCACTTGCAATCGGCCTCCCGCGGCAACCGCTATCCGGCTCGGCCCGCACTTGCAATTGCGCACCAACCGTGCGCCGCTTCGCAGCCTCAGAAATTATAGGTCTAGGTTTGCCGCCACGGTGCTCCAAATCCGTTTCCATGATTTTTAGTCGTCACCTCGGCCGTCCAGGCAGAAACGAAGCTAAATTGTCAGTTTCTTCAATATCTTTAGAACGGCTCGACGAATCGTCGAACCGACTTCGCCAACGCGTTCGTGTGCCTAGCAATTAGGTTTGTATAGATTCAATTTAGATCAAACCCCTATATTTTACAAAACTCCATTTGGAGCCCTAACATACAATTAACCTCCAAATAATCTAAATTAAATGGAGCAACATGCTAACAATACTCATTAGAGGCTACTAGAATCTCATACATAAAGGGTTAAACTAAATCCTTGCTTAATCATGAGATCTCGCCTTAAGCCACCATGCTCATCAAGCTAAATCCACCATTGGAAAGCTTGCTTCCACCATTAGAGAGCTTCAACTTCATCTCCAACATCATCTCCTCCGAAATTTCGAATTTGAGAGATGGATCTAGAGAGATGGAGGAGGAATCTAGAGAGAGAAAGGAGAGTTTCTCTCTCCCACCATGTGTGCGTGTGTGTTGTGTGTGTGTGTGCATTCGGTTGAAGGAGAAGAAGAAGCCTAGTAGCTTCTACTTATAGTCAACACCCCTCAATAGTAGTATACACTATTCACTTCAGTTTGTAGCGCAGGTACAGATATTTTTTGCTTGCCCTTCTGAATGTCCGATTGAGCTCAAATTTGGCAGTCATGCTCGGTTTTACTTAAATTAACGAAAGAATTTTTAATCTTTCAGTTTCGACCCCGTTTGGTCACCGAAAGCTCTACCGAACTGTAATCTCTAGCAGATAGTAGTCGGATTTTATTTTTCACTTTCCGGGCGTCAGAATGGTATGAAACTTTAAATCTAGCCTCATAAAAATAATTCTGACATATCCTACAGTTTTCATAATTTTCTGACACTGTGCATTTTCTGCTAATTTATCTGCTCCGTTTCACACAGAAAATTCTAAATCTTCTGTTTTTTCTCCAATTTCGGCACAGGTCATTTCCAACTTAAACTTCACCTCTCTAAATCCAATAAAAATAGTATATCATACTATTTTTATTTATTTTCACTTTTATATTAAAATCCGGTATATTACATTCCACCGCAACTTCATAATTTCAGAAGTTCGGTACCTTACAGATAGTGATCAATCTTTCTTCTTTTTTTTTTCTTTTTTATTTATAATCGGACTGAGTGGGCTGGGTGTGGTTGGCTGAGTAAAGGAACTTTTTATTTTTGATTAGATTGGACTTTATATTTAGGCCTTAGTAAATTTTTTAAAAAAGTATTGACATAAATAGAACACTTAAATAAAAGTGTCCTAAAAATGTGTCCCTATAATATAATTCTATTGTAGTGCCTAATAAGTACATATTCTATAAACCTAGAAACTCTAAGAGACTCTTCAGCACTAGTGCCATCATCCTTGAGATCCACAGGGATGCTTTTAGAAGATTATAACAAAACCTCCAACAGATATACCTTTGAAGTTTGAGTGATTCGTAAAAAAAAAATTTGGAGAAAATTTCGAAGTCCTAACATTAGGGCTGCTATCCAACCACAACAGCCGCATGCCCGGATCAAACTTTCCTTGAAATTGTAGGACATCTAATTACTTTAGAGGCTACGATCTATGTTTCCAAGAGCTTGAGCCAATTCCATGGCCCAATATAGGGAGGTGATGCAGTATATTGTGATGCTCATGTAGAGGAAGTGGAAAAGAAATGAGGAAACAAAAAAATCTATGCTAGCTGTGTAAAACTCTTATTCAATATTTTGGACTTTACATGTGTATACTCTTGATCAGAGAACAAAAGAACTTAAAAGTTTTTTTGACCATATTCAACCACATTAATCGTCAATTTAATTACATGCACAAACCTAGCTCAATTTTGTAAACATCGAATTGAGGCTTGAACCCTCTTAGTTCGAGTCTTACTGATGTTATGCATGTTTGCGGAGTTGGAAAGACATGTAGAAATTAGGATAGCTGCTTTGAAAAATTCTAGCACCGTCAAGGAAAGTTGAAATTAAAAACTTAAGATGCTCACTGGCTCAAAAAATTTGCGGGTCCAATCGCGCAAAGGCATGGTGGCACTTTGCTAATGACATAGAGATATTTAAAATTGTAGTCAAGTGATCCCAGACTCGAAGAAAAGTTAATCTAATTAATTTAGACTTTTTTTTTCCAACTGAATTAATTCCCATATCCAAACAAATTATGACAATTTTCAAACAATTTATGTAACTGGACCTAGGCTTTTCTATATTTGCTTAAATCAATAGAGTCATGGTGCATGTCAAATAGCTTTCATTGGATTTCATTTGTTATTAATTCCTTCAAAACACTTAAATATAACCTAACTATACTATGTTGGGCAGCCAAGTAATATCAGAATGGCAGGATAGCCCGTCAACAATCCTGCCAATTATCACAGAACTACTATCCAGCGGCATACAAGTTTGGATATACAGGTACATTGATTATTTTTACAAGGGTTTTTTTTTTTTTTTTTTCTTTTTTTTTTTTTTGCAAAAAAAATAGCATACTACCTGCTTTATTTAATAAACATGTAGGTGTATTTCATCATCGACAAATTAACATAGCAATTAAAATAAGTGACAAATATATTTTGACTACGGGTAATATTTGCAGTGGCGATGTCGACGGTAGAGTCCCTGTAACATCATCTAGATACTCTATTAATCAGCTTAAACTTCCGGTGAAGACTTCTTGGAAACCGTGGTCCATCGAGGATGAGGTACTGATCAAATTTTTTTTTTTCATTTGTTCAGATCACTATTTTTTTTTTTTTTCTCACGACCATACGTATGATCCAATAGCAGCAGAACAAAACAAAAAAAAAGAAAAAAAAAAGAAAAAAAAAAAAAGATGACATGTAGTGGTGACTAACATTGCACCATGTTGATACGCATTCAAGAAATAGGCAAATGAAATAAAGAATCTGATTTCGTTGTACAATGTTTAGAAACATCATTCGCATAAAGATGTTGGGGCCGGGTAGGAGCCTCCAAACCCTTCACCGGTCGGAGAAGAAACTTCACGGGGCAGAATTAAGTAGTCTATATATGTATTCCTAGCTCCTCTGGTGAACACGCACTTAAACCTGCTGATTGGAGTTGAATGAAATGAAATTACACTTGTAATTAATATTTTTACACATATAATCAGCAGCATAAAGATCCAATACCAATAGAAGCACTTCTGTCGAGCAACCTTAAAATGAAATTAATTAATTAATTAATTAATTAATTGAGCTTTAATTACCAGCATACATATATAACCCATGACTATTAATTAATTGTTGTTTTTTCATTTTTGTTTCCGGCGGAACAGGTTGGTGGATGTAGTGTAATCTATGGGGATGGAAATCTAACTTTCGTCACCGTGAGAGGAGCAGGACACGAAGTTCCGAGTTACCAACCGCTGCGGGCGCTCGTGCTCGTACAATCTTTTCTCATGGGAAAGCAGCTGCCGGCTTGAAATTAATGGCACCCATCATCTATATATATCGCAACAATTTTAGTTTATCATATCAACAACACGCATATCAATGGATAAATATGAATAATTTGTGTTCACATCTATGATTATTATTGTTTAATAAGCATTAGATGTTGTGTTGTGTGGTTGTATGCGTGCTTGATCTTATACTATGGTGCTACGCCGTGCATGTATAGAAAAGACTATCTATTTGTATAAAAAACTCTTTGTCCATGTAGCAGGTCTATGTACATTCGCGAAATTCTCAAATGTGTTTTAAAAAATAATCTATACATTTTTCACTAATTTTCTAGAAAGGACTTTCCCAAAGAATTCCGGAGCATGACAGTGTGTAATTAGACATGATGCGACCAAACATCCGAGCCTAAATGGATGAAATACATCCCTAGTTTTAATAACTAGTATATATATATATATAGAGAGAGAGAGAGAGAGAGAGTTGGGGTATGGTATTTGTAAAAACACCGAGCACTTGATGCTTGTAAATTTTTTACCGTTAAATCTACGCCTTTAATCATTCTCATCCGTTAGATTATACTATTCAACCAACCACTCACTCAACCCTAGGAGGCCCACATCATCCTAACCATACATTTCTTAATCCAATGGCCAAAAATCTATAAGAACCAAGGGAGATAAGAGTTCACGATCGAACATGATTAAGATGACGATTAGAAAAAAAATTCTTTTCTACTCCTCAATGCGTGCTTAATAAAAGAAAATTTGAAAAACAAAAAAAAAAAATATTCTGTAAAATATGGAAAATAATTTTCCAAAACATTCACTTTTCCTGTGAACCAAACGCGAGGAAACAATTTTTCTAGCCTAAAAATAGTTTTCTAGGTTATTTTCTGAGGATCCAGACAGGCCATAATGCATTTTTGGCCGGTAAGTTTAACTGGACTTGTTATTAGCACTAATAAATCAATCAGGTCGTTACAACTTGTAGATTGACTTGTAAATATTATTGGCAGCAATCAAGCATTCATGCAGTTTAACTGTAATCACAGTTGCAAACTTGAAGGTTTGCACGGCAGTTTAACTGTAATAATCACAGTTGCGGTGTGAGAATTTGCAAACTTAAAAAGAGGTTTTCACGGCAGTTTAACTGTAATCACAGATGCGGTAATCTCTTAAAATATAATAAACCCACAAACGAGTTGCAGAGCGGATGAAGAATGGTAAGCATGAAAATAAACCCACAATCAACCAAAAGAAGATAACTAACTACTAATAAGCAGCACATTACTCACTCAGAGTAGTCAGTCTCTCAGACGCCAGCATGCAGTACATACACGCCCGAACATGATAAGAAAAAGAATTGCATTAAGTTACATGTTTATGAACGTTCCCGGGTATCGAAGAACGCTCTTATGTGCTTTATCGTACAGTTAACGAGAAACAACGAAAAATCCAACTTTGAATTTCCTCTTCAACTAATCTACCTGCCAGTATAAAATGCCGTCAGAAAGACCACTTCTCATGCCAAATTTACTGCTACCGGGGATCTCGCTGATCTGCGGGGATCTCGCAGATGACTTCTATATGGACAGATAAATGCCCAAAATAATTTCCTGAATAATCATAATAACACAAAGCTTGTATGTAGGATGTAATGTTTACCAGGCAAAAAAATTAATCAGAGGACACAATTGAGTGTATATCACCGAGGATTCTCAAAATCCGGATCCAAATCAAGTTTCCTCTTCAAACGTGACTTGTCAGCACTGCAAGAACATGAAATATACCTCTTCAGTCGATTTAAGTGAATTAGGGACTCGAGCAACGATTAGTATAAGAAAAGAGGTTTCAACCTCCTAGGAATTTATTTTATAAATAACCCTACAAACTTTTATAATTATAAAAGTAGCCACCTGCAAAAATTATTTGTAAAAGTAGACCTCTAGTATGCCACGTGGGATGTGGAAAGAGAAAAACGTTGAACGCGGTGAATGATTCGCCGCATACTAAAAGCAGTAAATCGTTCACCGCTTTCAAGAGAATTCTCACAAGTTGCAGGGATTTACAAACCAATGATGGGGTGAAGAGTTAACTGCTTTAATATGCAGTGAATGGTTCACCGCATGTACCGCTTTTGACAGGCGGAGAACGATTCACAGCATTCTTTTTTTCTTTTAACCCTACAAACTCCGACTCAAATCTCTTCCCCTCTTTTGCTCTCTCCATTTCGCTCCTCTCCCTCTCGCATAGTGCTGCCACCGCACCAATCCCGCCCTGCGTTGATAGCTCATGGGTTGGTCGGATATTTCATAATAAATCAAGCTTATTGCACGCTCTTGAAGAATGATTGCTAGGGCTGGCAAATGAGCGAGCCAGCTCGTGTTCGATTCGCGTCTCGAGCTCGAATTAATTCCAAACCGAGCTTGACCCTAAATTTAGGCTCGAAATTAATTTCAAGCCGAGCTTGAGTATTACTAGGCTCGCTCGAATTAGGCTCGAAAAGCTCGAAATATATATATATATATATATATATATATATATAGGGTCCGGCTACTATACTATTATGAGTACAATCGCTCTCGTACTCATAAATCGTTTTCGATGATAGAGCTTCCGAATCGACGATCCATACCGTTAAACGTTATTTACAGCATTTAAAACTTTTAGAAATCAAATTTTATAATTTTTTGACATCATTTACCTTACGATCAAGAGGTCACAAATTTGACAATTTTTAACGGCCGGTATGGGATATTTGCTAGTTTAACGGTGTAAAAGAATCGGAATTTGTTGAATTTTTGATAGAAAATTCTATTCACTACAGAGATAAGATCAATAACTCCGATCTTGAATTGAAGGATCCGATCATCCTCTTTTAGGACATCGTTTGATTTTGACCATTCATTTTATGCCCACTTGATGGACTTTATTATGATTTCGAAAATTTACGAAATTTATTTTCTGGAAGTTTCAAAAACTCTAGATCATATTTAACGGACTAGATCGTCGATTTGAAAGCTCCATCATTGAAAACAACTTATGAGTACGAGGGCTCCAATACTCATGATAGTATAGTAGCCATGGCCTATATATATATATATATATATATATATATAGAACTGGGCTAATATACTATTAATAGCACCAAGTGTAAGGAGTGAGATTTTGATAGTGCAACTAAACTTTCTGTTGACGATGTTTATGTGTGTAATTTAATA